>NC_060157.1:10948687-10968727 GCF_021292245.1 Micropterus dolomieu
CGGGGGAGCGACATGCAGCAAAGGGCCACGGGTTGGACTCAAACCTGGGCCACTGCAGCTAGGATTCAACCTCCTTACATGGGATGCGCGCTCTAGCCGCGAGCTAACCGGCACCCCACAATGGCTCATTTTAAAATTTAGAATTAATGCCTTTATTTACTTATTTTACTTTTGTTTGTTACACCAATTAGTCTGTAATATATGCCAAAGTCCCAACATCGCAAATCACATTTTTGCCTGAAAGGGGCTTTGCAATACATTCAGCATACGACCCCTTCTATCCTCAGACCCTCGATTCAATGACTTTTGCTTTTGTCTTTTATTGTGAACTTGGCTCTTTGTGATCTGCTCTAGAAAGCTGCTATATAAATAAACTTTACTTTCTTAATTACTCTGATTGAAGGTAAGGAAATACACATTTTATAGTGCTTCTTATAGTCAAGATGTTATGTGTAGGTACAGTTCATGTCCGTATTAATGATTCACAATTCTGCCTCAGTAAGCCCTGCGGAGTAGAGGTGTTCAGTACATACAATGAATCCTCAAAGTGAACTGATTATACTTATCCATTGTTACTGAAAGAATCAGTAGCAGTGGGTGAGGGTTATTATTTTAAAAGGACTTTATCTACCTCTAGACTGTTTCTTGAACTGCTTTAACATGTTCATTATTATTATTTTATCTTATCCTATCCCAATGAGAATAGCATTACACAGATTTTAAAATGGCAGCAAAGAGAGCAGTGGTATCAGAATTGGTATCAGGAGAAAAGAAGTCATTTCGGTGCATTAGTATTAAGTAGGGTAGCATTTATTATTATTTATGAGAAATAGTTTATTTAACCAATTTGTATAACATCTAATAATGTATAAATGTGTGGACCTGCTGCCCTTCTCCACTTGCTGTGACACTGGGCTGATGTAAACTGGATATAAATCTGGAGTAATTTGTTCTTAGAGCTGCCATCCATTTATTGAGAAGTTTACATGTGTATTTTGGCACCTTTGAGCACACAGAAGTGTAGTTATAGGCTTTTTTCTGTTGTCCAAATTCCCCAACTGATGACGAAAACTTGCATTGCCAGGTCAATTTGATTTTACAATCGAAAATTGGAATATGTGTTTATTATTTCAACATGTGATATCGGAGAGGATTATAATACAGAGAGCATGCATGGCTCCAGCCCTACTCTGCCAAATACTTAAATTCTTCTCAGGGGAGGAACAGACACAGTGTGACTAACAGCCAAGACCAGTTCTCATTCATGCTAATCATGAAGATGGAACATCTCCAAGGTCTTCAGCTTATCTACCATATAGCCGGAGCCTCCTCACACAAAGTATGCCAAGTGTGAAGGTCCCTGAGGCCCCCTCAGGTTCCTTAACAATGACAATGCATAAATCATACATTTCTTCATATCCAATTATTTTTCTTCCACGCCAACCAAATGGTCCCTTGAACTGAAAGGTGAAGATTGTTGTTCTGTGGTACTTTATTGATGCAGCAGTTGTTGGCTAAGCAGAGAGCCCTTCTCCTAAACCCAAACATTGCATCATGATTTTTGCCTGATAGGATTCGAGACAACCTCCAATTGTGAGCACATGTGTGCTAACATTTTAGTTAGTGCTGCCTCAATGATTTATTTCAGCACTGGAATATGAAATGCACACATATTAAGCATGTAAATAGTTGTTTAGTGTGTGTGTGTGTGTGTGTGTGTGTGTGTGTGTGTGTGTGTGTGTGTGTGTGTGTGTGTGTGTGTGTGTGTGTGGTCCTAACATCCACTCTAGCATCTTAATGACCTTTCTGGGATTTGGGATTTTTCTGGTCATTTCTCTAATTTTAGGGGGATGGATAAAATATGTAGTAGTTAATTTATGTAGCTCACAAGTCCAAGACTGTTTCTTAAACTGCCCTCCACCTCCTCCTCTCAGTTCTCCACTGTGTCTGATAGAGCAATTTCTCTTCTCTTTGAAGAGATGAGGTGCTCAGGAAATTGCATCTGACCAGAACATAGTGGCAGCAGAGAGGTGTTTCCCCTGGAGAGGTTTAAGGCCTTTATTTCTCTCCTCTCAATTTCCCTTTGTTATCTACATCACCGCACAGCTCCAGAAAACTGGAAAATGCACTTCCTTTGAAGACTGTCTTTGATGCATTGCATTGTTAATCTGTGCATTGTTTCATTGCAAAGTGTCTGATGAATAAGGAAAGATGTATATCCCAAGTGACTGTTCTTTGTGAAAGATCAAAAGAAACAAAAAGAGGCTGATAGGAAACTATTTCAGGCCGTCTGTGATAAGAATGCAGTCCTCAACTGAATTGACAAGATCATTTTTTTCCAATAAATAATTCTCTAAGAATGTGGAAAACAAAAGATTGATTGAACTGTAAGATGCCTTGATGGTAGACTTTTCCAATTCATGGCACATATAGAACATTGACAATATCTAGTCATCAGCTAATATTTCCTCCTTTGCTGAAGTAGTGTTCAATAATGTGCCAGTGTGATGAACAGTGGCCCTAAAAAGGGAATTAGATAAGTATTTGTTTGAACTTTTGTTCATATAAGAGATTTTACATTTGAGTAGAATTAAAAACCGACTTTTCCTTCTAAGGAGTTGTTATTCTTCCTAACAAAATGTATTACCCCGCAATAATGGATTTTTTTGGCCATTTGGGGGCAGAGGAAACAGGTTGTGAACACAACATTGACATATCGATGCTTTTTAAATTGATACGCTGTGTACGAAAACTCATAAGAGAGCAGTGAAAGTGAACCAAAACAATAAAGTTGCGGACCGGACAGTTAAGCAATAAGATAAGATAAGCCTTTATTGGTTACTCAGTTATTGCACAGCACAAGGACAGAAATACATACAGATAAGTAGAGAAAGTAAAACATTTTAATAAGAGGTATGTAAAACTAAAAAAGAATAGACATATAAATCGAAACTATACGAGAGCAGGTAAAGACAATCAGTGGTATTTTGGGAAATTTGCTTTCTGGCTTAGACAAAAAGGTTAATATCACTCTCATGTCTGTATGCTAAATGTGAATCTACAGCCAGGAGACAGTTAGCTTAGCTTACTAAAGACATCCCCTTTGGCCTTGCGCCTCACTTTGCACCATTTAACTAGCAAAAGGGGAGGTGGACACTGCCTGAATGCACTTGCGCCATGCACTTTAGACCATGCGTTAAAAATCATTTAAATATCAGAATCAGAAATACTTTATTGATCCCAGAGGGGAAATTCTAAATAGGACCCTATATCATTTGTTTAACATGTAAGCTGTGTGTATCAGTCTTCTCATCTTACTCGCCAGAAAGCAAAATCCACATTATTATACTTACCACATTATACTTGATTACAGCTTCAAAGCAAGAGAGGCAGAGTCATTCTGCTAATTGCAGATGTTGTGTTTACCATAATTTTTTTACAATACATGCAGTGAAAAGGAAGGCCAATCAGACTCATGAAAAACGTTATTGTATTCCCTCGCTTAGAGAAGCACTTTGAGAAACGGATAAATGGCTCCAGCACTTATTATGGAGGTATCAAAAGCACCCAGCGCTCCCTCTCTGCTCCTCCACATTTGAAGAGAATCATCTCTGCTAATTGGACTCAGAGGCATTTTTGAAGTAGACAGCAAACTGTGCTAATTTAGCAGTCCACCAGTGAACTCCAATAAAGGAGAACAGTGCGAGAGTCCCACTCTGACGAACAACTTCCCTTGGTCTGATGCTTGGCCCTTTTTTGTTTGTCAAACTCAGACTTTGACAGCTCTACCCGGGGAATGATGTGCGTTTGCGAGCTCCCAGCACACTGCTGTGGTGACAGTTGTGTTATAATTTCTGTACTTTCATCGCTGCTGTCATGTCTCAAGAAGGCAACATGCATTGTGGATTTTGTAGACAAATTGTAAAACATGCCGAGCCTCGGAGAAGAGACAGCTTGGTGGTGCTTTTATCATTTGCAAGCTGTGCGTCTGTAAATATATTAAGAAAACCTGTTTAAGAAAAATGTTATATAAACCTTAAAAGACCATTTCTGCATGTTTTAGCCTGTTCGCTATAAACCCTGCATATCTTAATTACATCACTAACAACCATTTATCAATGCATTGCAGTTTTAAAAGCAGTCACTGCTCACAGATGCATAATCCATCAGGGACAAAGTAACTTTGACAATAAATAAATACATAAAGGTGGCTAAACATTTGCAGTGATAAATTACCTTTCTCAAGCAAGTCTGAAGTTTCAGCTAGTCGATTTTCAAACTGTGCTGGCATGAACTGAATCCAATGGCTGTGTGTAAGGTAGGAAATCTACAATGTATGGTATGCTTTGGAAAATGGTCAGCAGGAATGAAAAACAGACTCTTTAGGAAACATACAAAACCACCACTGTGCTCCCTTGAAATCCCAAATACAGTTTATAGCAATGTGATGTTTTCATCGGAGTGCAGAATTGCAGTTGCAAATGCATCCAATGCGATTTTCATGTCTGATTTCCAGTTGGACTGCTGTAAAGCTTGTGTAGTGCTATTCTTTAGCCCCAACCCGAACTCTCTAAAAGCAACCCAGAGGGTGACAATGAGCTCAGATTTCTCTGACATCTCTGGCCATGCTGGGAGCTGGAAAAGAACCAGACCAGCCAATCTTTCCCTTGGCAAGAATATACATAGGCTTGCAGTTCCTCAGGGTTTTGTGGCCTGAAGCGACAAAGACGAAGCGCAGCCACCACACACACCGCCCAGCAACTTGTCGGTCAGCACAGCTGCACTCCACATCCTTGCTCCTGAACCTGTCACATCCTCCTGCGCTGAGCTAGCAAGTTATGTCACCTCTTGGTCACAGTGTTTATCCTTTCCTTTCTTAAGCAGTTTTCTGCATTCCTCCTTCATCTCAACCCCTGTGCAGTGCATCCCTCACATTAACCCCCATGGGCATGACAATCCTCATTATGTTTTCATGTCATGCTCTCTCCTCTCTCTTTCTCCTTTTCCCTCCTGCACTCTTATACCCTTTCCTTTGTTCTCTTTGCTCCCATGACATCCCTCCTTTTCACTCCCAGATTTAGGAGCCATGGGTTTAAAAAAAAAAAAAAACAAGAGCAAAAAAATCTTGATGAGAGGATAGGTAAGAACAGAGTTAAGAACATAGGGAAACACTTAAACAGCTTATTTAATATATTCCCACAGCAGCACTGTGATAAACACATGAACACACTTAAAGGATTAAATTAATATTTGCCCCACAGTGCTGAACGAGGGGTATTTCGTGCTGACCACCTCCAAAGACTGATTGAGGGGAAAAGTAACCGCATTACCCAGATGAGCAGGTGAATACTCTGGGCTCATAACAGAGAGTAATCCTGCACAAAAGTCATGCGTCAGCAGTGAGACTACCAAACACAGCAGGAGAGTTCAAGTGAAACTTTATCGAGCGTATTTTAAAACTGAAGCTTTAACGCTCACCTCCCTCCCATCCCCGCCGATTAAATCCTAGTATATCGTCATGCATGCAACTTTAATGCCATGTTAAATCACAAACCAGTCTCCCTCATGTCACTTCTGTCACAATTCCTGGCAGAGAAAAAGAACCAAAAGCAGATCTCTGCAAGGTTACACAGTTTATTGAACAAGGGAATTGTGCTGGGAACTTTGGCCGGAGAGGGGGGTTCTTTCCTTGATCCAAGGCAGGGAAAACAAAGAGGCTGCTGGCGGGTTTACGGACAGAGCAGACTGGGAAATGGCCCAGGCGGCTTGGCAGGCAAGGTGTTTCTGGTTGAGTGGCAAAAGCAGAGGATAAAACGGGTTTTAGTCTTCACAAACAAACAGATCAGAGAGGCTGGTGCGTGACAAGACATATGCATTGCTTCACAACAACCCAGCATAGACCAGATGTCTGAACCTCTCCTAAAAAGCTGTGGCAGATTGCAGATGCTGGTCAGGTGTGCTGATGAGGATGAGGTTCAGGTGTGAGAGGAGCCCACAGCAGACACGCCCTGAGATCCCAGGCAGGAGAGAGAGAAAGAGAGAGAGCACAAACAAAGACAGACGAACAAAAACACACCACGCTCCCAGCACGCAATCGTAACACAAAAACAGTCAAACACTCACACACACAGGAGTCACAGCCAGGGACTTGTGACAACTTCATTCAAATGTAACACAAATTTGAAACAAATTCCCAGAAAATCTGAAAAAAAAGGGTCTGAATGCATGTTTCATCCATTACAGTTGTGCAAATATTAGGAGGGGGTTGGGCAAGGCTGGACTGCTAATCTGGCATACCGGGCAAATGCCCGGTGGGGGCGTAACTTAAATTATTTATAGGCCTATAACTGTTTTAAAAAATCGGTTAATGACTGGCCCATTGGGTAATCTTCTATACTGATAAAGGGCTGGCCCAATCACATCTCTTACTGGCCTCCTTCCCCCTCTGCACTCTGTTTCTCACTTTACGTGCCAAAAAAAAAGGTCTTCAGACGGAGGGCACCAAATGCGCGAAAATAACCGACAAGTTTGCTACCAGGGCTGCAGTAGCTTCAACATCAGCTGCAGTGCCCGGCGTAGAGCAGGCACAGGGACTTGAACAAGTAAAGGAGAACCGTGGCCACTTCCAGGCAGAGATGAGGTGTGACAGCGGAGCAGATTGACAAAGTGACAGGGCCGAGGGAGAGAGAGCAGGAGGAGAGTGGAGGTGAAGCAGCAAGCATAGCTCAACCTGTAGGGAGGGAGCAGGGGACATGTACCCACTACTTTTTGAAAGCATTTGTTAAAAATATTCTGAAAAATAGCTTGCACCAAGAAATGTTAATTAACAAATACAAATGCTGTGGAAAAAGGTTCATTTGCACAGTAAGCCTGCAATGCAATGTCAATCTAGAAGAAAACTGTGTGTTGTCCAAAAAAGTAACTTAAGCTTAAAAAAAGCTACTGATTACTGCATTATATTCTATTATATTTTTATATTCTGAATTGTAACCCACCACCTAATTTCTGTGCTTCCTTTAATTAAAAAAATCCCCCATAAATTAGTGAAGAAAATGTCTCCAGAATGCAGGAAATTAAGTGTTTAATGCTCAAAGCCCCCAGACCCCCCTATCAACTATTTCATCAATAAATATTTTTCCTAAATAATAGGCCTATTAAAATATAGCCTATTCTTGTCTTGTTGCATGCCCCCAATCTTGTGCAGTCACGTCTCGTGGACTAAGTGTTTTGTCACACCCCTAATCTTAGCCATCAAATGGAAGGATGGTGTATTGGTGAGGGGTGTCTGACCAATTTTGGTGGGCCACCTGGGCCAAAAATGCCAGGGCTGATTATTTGTCCCAGTCCAGCCCTGGGGTTGGGCTCATAAAGATAAGCATTCATATCATTTCATTTGGGCCAAATGAAAGGATTGGCTGGGCTTACTACAAGCCTGCAACAGCCACAGGATCTTTTCACTGTTTTCAGGGCATTTGATTTATTGATTGCTGTTGGGATGTAAAGAGAATTTCAACAAATATAATAACAAATTCTAAAACACATGACCTACCCTAGCTTTAAGTCATATGCCTCAGGTACATCATGATTTAATAGCTAAGCCTGTTTCCCGGAAACTTTTTTATTGATACACAAACTTTTCCACCTGAATTTTATTCCCACCTGAATTGTTTTGTGTTTTTCATGCTCAGATTAAAAATGTGCATAGAAACAGCTTGGGGGCAAGCTCCCTCCCTTTCTCCATATCTGTCTCTTAATCGCTTACTTTGATTCCCCCATATTGCAGAGTCCCCTTGGGACCAGAGAAACTGACCCTTAGAGGTTTTATTAGGACGACTAAGGGGTTATTCAGAGCATCATTAAGTGCAGGTAAAAGAGAAGGATGGATGGAACAAACAAGGAGGGGTACAATTTTGCCACAAGGGAGCCAGAGACTAAAATTTGCTTTCACAAGAGTCGTGGCCAGATTGATCATCTGCGATCAATGAGCTTCAAAACATCACCAGTTGTTTTAGCATACTGATAGCCTAATCATTCCTTTCAATGCTTTAACTGAAACACCCACTTTAATAACCCCAAACAAATCTGCTCATCTTAAAGCCCCAAGATATCGTATCCCATGTTGTTAAAGGGCGGACAGCCACACAGCGTCTCCATGACTCCAGCTGGTTTCTAGATAGATCAGTAATGCTGCTCAAGCACGCTCTATTTGCCCCGGCCTGAGAGGAGGAAACGCTTTTTATGAAGACATTTTGGACCGGGGAAGAAGAAGCACAGCGGGGCTGAAAATAGCCTTGGCTGCACTGCTCTGCACATGGTTTATTTATCCTGAGGATTAGTGCAGGTGACTTGAGGGCCGGGCTCTGTGTGGGCTAGAGACAGGCTGGCAAACGGCTAGCTGTGACTCAGACTGCCGGACGGAGTTTAGGAGGCCCTCCGAGCGCCTCTGAACTCACCTGACCCCGGGATCAGGCTAATTGTGTGCTTCCAGAGGTTGTCAGGGAGACACAAATGCCTATGTTCGATGTGACAGAAGCTGCATAGTCAGTGGTGCAAAGTAACGAAGTACTCGAGTACTGTACTTAAGTATATTTTATGCTACTTTATATTATTCCACTACAATTTAAAGGGAAATATAGTACTTTACTCCACTGCATTTATCTGACAGCTACATTTACTTGTTACTTTTCAGATTGTGATTTTACATTAAAATACAATGTGCTGTTTAAGATTAAACCCTTCATTCCCA
The DNA here is from genome assembly GCF_021292245.1 of Micropterus dolomieu. NCBI lineage: Eukaryota > Metazoa > Chordata > Actinopteri > Centrarchiformes > Centrarchidae > Micropterus > Micropterus dolomieu. The sequence goes on from NC_060157.1 coordinate 10,957,434, forward strand.
ACTTTTTCAGATTGTGGCCCCTTATGAAAAAGCGTTGTTACTTGGGACTCCTTGTTATATTTCTGTCGTATTGGGAACCACTGAATTAAACTACCTAATTGTATATTAAGTACTTAAAACTAGCTCCACCTACAACACTTACACATTGATGCATGATGCATCAGTATTAACAATCTTATAGTGTAATATATAATAATATTTCGGTCACGGGGCCATTTGTCTGACAATTCTGTATTTTTATAATTTATTACTCCAATAAAAACTAAATTAAATTAAATTTAGACTTTTGATAGTTTAAGTATATTTTGTTGATGATTCTTCTGTACTTTTAATAAAGTAAAAGATGTGAGTATTTGGGTAGAGCAGTGTGTTTATTTTTAGGTGGATCAGGATGGTTAAATGTTGATGTGCAGGCAGTTATTGTTTAAACTCACTGTCGTTTATGTCAAATTCAGGTTTCCACGGTCACCATGTTGGACTGAATTACAATCAAGACTTTTTCACTTGACATAACGATGCAGATATGAAAACATGACATATTTGATTTGGATATTTCACTCACAGTATGAATGTGATATTGCTTTGATGAAGTGCGTTAACCCGCAGAAGCAGAATATAAAAGATATTGTTAAACAGAGAGGAAAAAATTAAGCAACGCAAGAGGAATTTAAGAGGAGCATTAGGAACATTTTGTGGTTAAAATAGGTTATCCGCTCAGATGCACAGGAATGCACACACACACACACACACAGCAATTCCTAATAATCCTGCATTGTGAGGGAAAATGCTCTGTAAACACAACTGAATGATAGCAGGCAAACACTAAAACCTGTAAACAATCAAATAATCCTGCCACAGTACAAACAGCGCTGACAGAGACACAAACATACAGAGGAGGAGAGCGAGGCAGCTGCTGGGGTTTCACTCAGCTTAATCTGTCTTTCAGAAGAACCTGCTTTTATGCCCTTTTTTTCCCTTTTGTGTAAACAGCTCAAAAACTGTGTGCATACAGACGGGGGCTCAGTGTGTGACCAGGTCGGAGAAATGGACGCAGGGCAGGACAAAGTGAGAAAAGACAGATGGGAGCAGTTGTAGTGACAGGTGAGGATGTAGACTTTAGTCACTGTAGGTGTGAAAATGAACAGTGCAGAAATGACCGAGGCAAGGACAAATGGATGAAAGAAAGGGGAGCGAAGACAAGAAAATGAGCTGGAGGCATGTTATTTAGAACAAAAATGAGGGTTATAATGAGGTGGTTTTGAATGGAAGGATAAAGAAAGATAGGAACACAGAGGGAAAAAGGAAGGCTCTCTCTGCATGTCTTACCCTGACAGTGCTATAATGAGGCATTTATTTTAATATGCAGGCAGGTCCTGCCCAAACTCTGCTCATATATTTTTTTTCATTGTCTGATGGAAAACTATTGGGAAAATAGGAGGTATACCAATGGTATGGTACACGTGCACATATGCAACACACACGGAAACACAAACCTACACACAGATGAAGTTCTGTTGCAGGTGGCAGTGGTATTCACAACAATAATAATACCAGCAGCCTCTGGGAAAAACTGCCGGGAGACTGATTAGTACTTCTTGGATGTGCCTTTGCACTTTTATATCACCCTCAGACTGGTATTTCCACCACAGTTACTGGGCTAATCAGTTAACGAGTGATGATTTTGGTTTGGTCTGCAGCCTGAGTTTAGGCAACATTTCTTTCTGTTGTTTTCCCTTTGTATTGTGTCCATGGAAAATAACGGCACGTCAGGGGAAATAAGAGGCTGGAGTTCACTGGCCCTTGTGTGTGGATGCGGTGTATTGTTGATTTGTTGAGACCTTGGCTCCTCTGGATGCTGTACTTTTTGAAAAGATTATCATTATGACATGTTGTGGTTAGCGCAATACAATGCAGACTGAAAGGAGAGTTGGTGAGGCAGAGAGAAAGACATGGGCTGACAGGGAGAAGGATGGGGAATGAGAAGGGACAAAATTGCAAGGGATACTGTTCTATAACTATAAATAATGTCTGAAAATCACTTGGCTAAACTAAAACATATCCATACCCAAGATACAAAATGTTTTGTTTTCTTATTTATTAAGAATTCCAAACTGTAAAACTAAAAGTTACTTAGCTTACCTGTCAGATTTTGCTGACATTAGACACTTGACAGGTGTTAACCACTGCTGCATGCGCTCAGAACCGGATGCTGAAAATCATATATCATTAATGACACTAGTTATATTCTTTTGTAGCGTGCACCATTTGCCTTAGCTTGTTTATGGTGGATATTTTCTTTATTTATATTTTCCTTATTATTTATATCATACGCTGCCTACTTTGCCAGGTCTATGTTTTAAAATGGATTGACGGAATAAAGACAAGTTTCCCTTTGGGGACAAAAAGTTTACCCTACTCTGCTCTACTCTACATTTAGGCTCAAACTTGTGACTGTGTGGTTTATAATTCTGCCTGTTTCTCCGCTGTATGTGAAATAAGCTCCTCTTTGCTCATTGATTACTACTCAGTACATGTGTGTGTATTTCAGCGTCGCATGTGTAACAGAAAGATTCCGCCACAATTTAGTTCACTTAATGTCTATACATCTACATTTTAATGAGCTAATATACCTCATTATTCTGTGACTTCATAAACTACTACTGTCAGATGTCAAGAGCTGTTGGCTCTGAGGACAAATATTTAGAAATACTTAGTCATCGTCGATTCAGACTTGATGAGTGGGCTCATCAGAGATGTAAAAGAGTCACCTCGTTCATTGAGGTGATATACAAACAAAGAGAGTGGAGGAATGATTTCAGTTTTCTCTTTCCAACACACTCACAGCAAATATGATGCAACTGTTCTCTTTGTATATAATGAAATTAAATTAAACCCATCACTCATGCCGCTCTTTGTTGACATTAGGTAAAACAGGCATTACCATTTGGTGAGTGATGTTTGGACAACCACCCGGAATAGAGGACATCAGTCACTGCGGCGTGTGGTCACGGTAGGGAATGACAGGTATATCTGAAAAAGCAAATTGGCTTTGCGTTTGTTGTTTACTCTCTGCTGGTCATTGTGTCTCTGCTGCTCTGATAAGTCAAGCGGAGCTGAAGTTGAAGCCATGGCTGAGTTGGCAGGAGTGCTGTCTTGCCCGTCTCTCTCTCTCTCTCTCTCTCTCTCTCTCTCTCTCTCTCTCTCTCTCTCTCTCTCTCTCTCTCTCTCTCTCTCTCTCTCTCTCTCTCTCTCTCTACCTGTCCTCTGGTTGACAGGGACACACCTGTTTAAAAGTAGCAGCAGAAACTTATTATGCTCTTGTAGTCGCCGGTCTCCACTGTGTGCAGATGCTGCTGTCTGCCCCGCAGGACCCCACTGGTGCAGCTACTCTCCCGTCTCGCCACCTCAATGACACTTCAGTGCTCAATTAAGAGAACAGGCAATATGTTTTCAGTCAGAGAGGCAGAAAACAAGGTTGAGGGAAATAGTGCGTCACACTTCCTAGACAGCCTCAGGATATAATTTTGGCTGTAACCCCTCACATGACTCAGAGCTTCTGCCTTCAAATCTTGTGAGCAGTCTTTTACTTCAAAGCACAGAAAATAAGAGTTTGTAGGCAAAGTGATACATGAAAATTCACAAACTTCCAAAGATGACCTGATTTTTGCAGGTTAGAGCTGAGGTCATGACCTCATGTCCAGGCTAGCCTCTGTTCCGCTAGCTTCTGTAAATCAATGCAATCTTTCAGCGGGCATTTCTTTCATCTGTCTTTTTTTTTTAATTAAGCATACTTACTATATTAAGCAGCTTACTGTCCATATTCTACAACAAATTGACAATTACTATAACAGCTTTTAGAAATTGAAACATTTGTGAGTTTAAAACACTGTTAAACAACATTAAACAGTGTGGCAGCGCGGATAATCACCTCTTCATAACTTTTCCTTCCTTCCTTCATGTCATGTTTTCAACTTCTTAGCTACAACCTCTGGGTTCAGTCCTCTCTGTCCTGCTGTTATTACGGATATGTCTGAACTAACCACAACCCCTCTACTCACCTCCTCTGTCAAGCTTTAACCCACAATGGTCTAGGTCTTATGGGAAATGCTGTTCATCGAAGGCTGCTGGAAAAACATAAATATTAAATAAACAATATCAGATTATCTGAACATATGGAGTTAACCACACAAAAAACTGTAAAGTGAGTCTCTGTTCTAAGACTGGTTTTGTTATTAGCGTTGTTACAAATGTCACTAGGATTTTGAATGAGGACAGAACCCGGTTCCACTTTGGCTCTCTAAAGCTGCAACCTGGATTTTTTGGGGCCTTTTTGGGGACAACTGTGAACACACTTTAGCACTGTGAACTTTTTAGCAAATAGTTTCCTATTTACACATTTAGCCTACAGTAGCAGTTACAGAGCAACAACAGGGGCATTCATTCATTCGTTTCTGGCCACCATGAGAATGTCCAACATTCCCTCCTCTTTCACCTCTTTTAACTCTTCTTTTAATGCTAGTCGTTAACTTTGTCAGTCTGCCTGCCATTTGATGCTGAGCACATAGCATAAAGTCGGTTTCAAGAGTTTTTTCACAGCTGGCCGCTGCGGCTGTAACACTATGAGAGCGGTGGCAATGAGCTGAAAAACACTAAAAAGCTCTGTTCTCTGTGGGTTTGTTATTACGACAGGAGTCATGCGATCCTTTGTTAGCGCTTTATATAAAGCTTAAAAGTAAAGCTGTTAAGCCATCATTTGAAATTAGCTGTAGTATAATGTAAAGTATGCTTAAGAGAAATTATGTGTCAGGGGTAAAAGGTTAATTAAGATAGTAAATAACTAAAGACAATAACCTTCTTATGGAAGGCCACTAAGCAATCACAGCATTAGTACTTATACTTGGAAATTAGTTTTGGCTTGATGGTCCCACTCATTATAACTCTATTGTTGCTTGGTAACGAGGGAGTGATTGGGTGCATGCATGTGTATGTGTGTGTCTTTAAAGAGTTATCAGTGCCCTGCGTTATCACCTCTGACACCTTATTAAGGACAGTGTTGTTTTAATTATACACTGATATCAGAGAGTGGAGATAATTTTGAGTGGCATTCATTATGTGTTCTATTAGCGTTTGAAGACAGACAAATGAGTTCCACTTTGTGAAAGTGGGCTGCGCTGGTTCAGATTAAAAAAAGGGAGAACAGATGCATAATAAATAGCATGGAGGATGACTGAGAGACATTTTGAGAAAGAGAGTGAGTTCTACCTTGAGATAACTATATATCTATTTAGTAAATGCATAATCAAAGAAGTGGCCGCTTTGAGTGGCAGGTGGGTGCTCTCTAAGATAGCTAGCTGCTAGGGGGTTCAGAAACCAGGCTTCATTCGGGCCGCTTCCACTCCACCTCTTTACCCATTTTTGGATTAGCCAGTCAGGCAGTGCCTAGATTGTGATGGCTGGAGCTGGTAGCTGCCGGGAGCCGCCCACATTGAGCTTTGTAACGGCTCTTCAGAAACCTATGGGTGACATCACGACACTACAGATATGTTACACAGTCTACGGTGCATGGTCTTTTTTTTTTTCATGCCATTAGGCCTCTTCCACAGCAGACATTTTGCCATGTCACAGTAGGAAAAGCACATGTATAAATGATAAAAATCAATGATGGCTAAATTCCAGTTATCTGCTCTAGTTTAATAGAGTTGATAGTGTGAAGGTTGGCTCACTGTCACACTATCATGGCTTACTGATCGTTAATTTTATTCATAAGGCAAGGTCGTAAACATAAACTGCTGGAGCTAATATGGCTAGCAGGCTAACAAGAACAGTCTTCATAGTTGTAAATTTAACGCCTTCTTCTCCTTCGAACACTTTACTTTACCCTTTTCTGCTGCTTGTATTATTTCAGCCGTGCAGTTATAAAGCAAGAATATAAACAAACACAATTTCCTGAATAAGAGATCAATCCCGCCCCCTCTCTCAAACTGGCTGGACACCGGAGAGCCCTGTGATTTCGCTGGTCAATGTTGAATCAGATCGAGCTGTGCATGAAGCGAAAGAGGCAGGGGGCAATTTGCGACAGGAAGCAAATGTGTTCCACATAGAAATGAATGGGAAGTGAATTTGTCTGCGCTATTATAGAGTTGCAAAGTCGGACGAGCCGTTTTTACAGAAGTATTTTTCCACAACATTCTCCTGATGATATCTTTAATGTTGAACTCTGTGCCATTGTTGCAGAATTCATCCAAAATTGACCCAGAAATGTATTTAAGTTGCAGACTGTGTTTTCAGTTTTCTCAACAAAGTAATCTTTAGGATCCAACCCGGGGCACCTAGGTGTAAACGTAGCAGACTATTAAGATCAGCGATAGCTTCTCCCACTTTGCAGCCTATTAGTACATGGAGTCTGGTGTCCTCATGTCATTCTTAACATACATAGCTGCACCCATCTTCAACCAGAGCAGAGGTATAATCAGCCAGGACACATGTGTAGATGTGCTGGGCCTTTAAATTTAAATAAAAAAACTATGCAAATAAAAGTAAACATACCTGTGCAATCTTGTATATCTTATTTTATATCAGCTTGTTCTTATTCAGCGTCACAGCAGCGACAGGACCTATATCCCAGCCTGCACTGGGATACCCTCAGGACCTTCTTGCTGTGAGGCCCCACTGAGCCATCCTACTGCACAGAGCATTAATATATTACAAAACATATACCTTCAAAGAAACACCAAACAGTAGTCCAAAAAAGAAGGGGAAAAGTGGAGCTGGATTTTTCATCTTTTTTTCATAAATAGGTCTGGTTTCCTTCCAGTCCTGTAAAAGACCAGCCAGACCAGTTCTTGTCTAGCTCGACTGGGGTGTTTAGAGTTACACATAACAAGGATACTGTGCACTGCTGCTCTCAAACGCTCACTGAATGTCAATGCGGTAAATAAGAAGAGCAGTTAAAGATATACATATGGCTCTAGGAGACAGTTGTGGCCATGCTGAGGGAGGTTGTTGCCCTATAAATTCACTGATGGATGACAACTAATATGTTTCCAAAACCTCTCTGCTGATTTTCTCTTTTACCCTCAAGAGAACTCATCTGATCCTTAGCAGTATTGAGATTTTATTACATTAAAATTGAATATCAATATTAAAATTGATATTGAGGGTTTGTCACGCTGCTGATATTAACAGTCTCATTATCCTTCTGTTTTCAGTAAAAGCTGCAGTAAATTCAAACTTCCCGTGTATTTCAAACGTGCCTCAGTTTAGTTACGACTCTCACACGCAAATGTCAATATGCAGATGCTGCTCTGGAGTGCTGTGTCTTTGAGTCTTTGGCTTTCTCTGTGATTTGTGCAGCAGCGAGGTGCTCATCAAGTCATCATTTGATTGCATCATGTATTTCAATAAAAAGATGCCATCGTCTTGAATGATGCCTCTCATTAGCTGCGCCTCAGACGTGGGCTGTTTCTCCAGACATGGAATATGACTGCAGTGTTGTTTTTTCTTTTCTATCCTTGTAGGATACCTTGAAAACATCTTTACCCACAGAAATTGCACAAATAAACATACAGACGCACTCTCACAAGTCTGTAGAAGGAGAAGACCCCAATAGGACTGGTGTTTTGTATTACAGCGAAGCTTTATCTAAATGAGCTGTTAGCCTCCCGCTATCCCTCTTTTTAGGTCACCATGGCAACCTCCTGTTAAGAGGCTGCACAGACCTGACCCTCAACTTTCACCGACACTACTCACTCGCTGTAAGCTCAGTGGGATTGCTAAAATGAACCAGTTCCATGTGAAAATGAAAAGACAAAAGCACGACAAACATTTTTTTAATCCACCATTTCTAACTGATATGAAAAGAATTGAAATCCATAACAGCCATTCTGGAGTGAAAAATATGGTAAAATAATTTATGAGAGCCAATCGTTTGCAAAATAAATTTCATATCCATTTGTCACAGATTAATTGCTACCCTCTATAATTTACTGGTAGTGTGAAATATTGTTTGAAATGCTTTCCCATTTTTTCAAAAGCTTCCAATTATTTTTGAATGTTCTGCAAATGGGCCCAGATAGTCTGCCATTTCATTTTGTACTTTTCTTTTGCATACATCCCCGGTGTGTTTTTTGTTGTTGTTGTTGTTGTTTTGCTTCCTGTCTTGTTAGTGTGACTTCCACTTCAGGGCCATTTCCAGCTTTAAGCCACCGGCCGTCGGAACTATCTTGACTTACTTTGTGGCTGATTTGACAGTGCAGACGCAATTGTTAGGCTGAAAGCACGGACTGGTTGTGCTTCTGTAAATTGCATGTTTTTTTGTCTGGAACAACATGTATATGCTCTGCAAATCTCATCTCCTGTGAGGAAAAACAGAAACCAAAAGGGAGATTTTCCATTTTTTGGTTTCATGATGGCGGCCCCTATCTTTGCATTCATTTGTCAGAATACCATTAATGTCCATCCTTGAGACGGATAGCTTCTTTCCCTAAAGCCAGTCAAATCTAAAGCAGTAATGTCTCTTTCTTATTTAAACTTTAGTACACATCTTGTCTTGCACCTGGTTGAACACGCGACCAAACAACGGGGGAAAGTGCGCTGCTAACATCAGTTGTCACATTAGCTGGTCAGTTCTATCACATTAAATAGCATATTGACCCAATGTGGCCGTTTTTTTGTTTGTTCTATTTGTGGTTATGTTTTTTTACTGCTTAAAGTAAATACAAGAAAGAAAAACACTTTCCTGACTGATTCACAGCCTGCTGTAAATTTCCCAAAGTTGGGAACATGCGTCCACATTTTTGAGGAGTCATATAGCCTGACACCAGCACTTCCACCAAAGATATCGGATTAATAAGGCAATATTTGGCACAAAGTTACGGCGCTAACGAGCTTAAAACTCGCTCACATTATGTTGTTGTTACTAATTCTATGGTGAACATTTTCAATAGCTCTGATCCTAACATATTAGATTATTATATTTTATATTACATTATATCAGTATGGAGATTATTAAGTTATTAACATTATTTTTTATTATTATTAATTCCTCACAAACAATCCCAAAAACCAGATGATTTTTGCTTTGTTGGACTGGAATCAACATCAAAACACATCTCTTCACCCAATTAATATATAATCTATACAGTATGTGTGGGAGAAATGATTTAATTAGCAACACAATGTAAATAGCAGTCAGTGTTTGTCAGACTGCTGTAGAATAAAGTCTGATTTTCTTCCAGCTATGGTAGTCCTACATATGACGGCATTTTTGGGCCATTTTAGGTAAAAAAGAAAGAAAGAAAGAAATTACATAGCTGAGGGAGAGGGATAAAATCCCAGGAAAAAACTCAGAGATTAAAATGATACATTGACAAGAAAATAACTCAAAAATATACGGGAAAAAAGGAAAATATTTTTTTTAGAAGTGCCTGTGTTATTAAAGGCTCTGTACTCAGGGTATGCAGATGTTTATCACAACAGCTGTCCCATATAAACTACTTTCACCAACCAGTATTATGAGATACTTCCTTCTGTTCAAAGACCAAGAGCATCAAGAATTGAAAAAGAACTGCAGAGTCAGATGTGACACATGCTTGCAAGTAGCTTTGTTGCAGTCCCTCATATCTGCCAAAGTCTCTGAAAGTTCCACCTCTTCTCTTATGTCTGCACTGAATCTTCTTGTCTTTTATTATTACTGACAAAAAAAAATGAATAAGATTTTTTTCTCATAAATTTATGACTTCAATCATGGAACTTTTGACACATTCCCACTTCTGGTGCAGACAGGAAGTGAAAAGACAAAATAACGGAGTCATAGCACTTCGTTGTTGCTGAAACAGTTGACTTGCTGCAACCTGCTGTGTCCAGCAGTCAGTAACTCAACCACACACACAAACGCACACAGTCAATAAACCTAAACACAAATGTTACTTCAAGCCATGTAGATGCTGGTGTAGACTACCACTATCAACACACTGTCTGATCATGACTTGAAACCTTCTGTGCAAGTCACCATTACCGGTGCTCAGCCTGCCAGCAGCTGTCAATCAAAACACAGACACGCCCCACCAGCCAGCTGAGAGGAGCAGAAGCATTTATCAACAATACATTGAAAGTTGGCATTATTTCTGACTGCAAAAAGAGATAAAAATGAATTTCATTTGGACTTTAAAAAGTTGTGTGTGTGTGTGTAGTGTATGTTTTTGTCATTGCCTGGTGTCCTTTTCTCTTGACAGTACACAGCAGGGTGGCCAAGTGTTTATTTTTCTGAGCTTGTTCAGAGTCCTCACAGTAAACACACCAACCCTCCTGCACCCGACATGCACGCTCACATCCATCCAACAAGCCAAAGAAACACACACGGCATGAGGCAAATAAAAAAGGATTGATTCTTTGAAACACCGTGCCCAACATAAAAAGGAATGGCTGAGCGATAGCTCATTCCTCTTGAAAGTCCTACAGTAAAACTTATTTTCTTTCACTTTCTCCAAAAAGAGAATTAGCACAAAAAAAATCATAGCTGGCCAGAAGGTGTGGACATGTAGGCAACTGATGAATATTTAAGAAGAAGTAGAAACATGCATCTGAAGACTTTCAAAACTCATCTTCTAATAAAAGCATGATGATGTCTTTAATAAAAGTCCCCATGGCTCTACTATTTAATTGATGGAGCACTCAGAAGAGACAGGCCATATAGTTACAGTGAGGAAAATAAGTATTTGAACACCCTGCTATTTTGCAAGTTCTCCCACTCAGAAATCATGGAGGGGTCTGAAATTGTCATCGTAGGTGCATGTCCGCTGTGAGAGACATAATCTAAAAAAAAAAAAATCCAGAAATCACAATGTATGATTTTTTAACTATTTATTTGTATGATACAGCTGCAAATAAGTATTTGAACACCTGTCTATCAGCTAGAATTCTGACTCTCAAAGACCTGTTAGTCTGCCTTCAAAATGTCCACCTCCACTCCATTTATTATCCTAAATTAGATGCACCTGTTTGAGGTCGTTAGCTGCATAAAGACACCTGTCCAACCCATACAATCAGTAAGAATCCAACTACTAACATGGCCAAGACCAAAGAGCTGTCCAAAGACACTAGAGACAAAATTTTACACCTCCACAAGGCTGGAAAGGGCTACGGGGAAATTGCCAAGCAGCTTGGTGAAAAAAGGTCCACTGTTGGAGCAATCATTAGAAAATGGAAGAAGCTAAACATGACTGTCAGTCTCCCTCGGACTGGGGCTCCATGCAAGATCTCACCTCGTGGGGTCTCAATGATCCTAAGAAAGGTGA
>NC_060157.1:10968827-10971383 GCF_021292245.1 Micropterus dolomieu
TTTGTCAAACAGGATATATTGTTCGACATGCTGACCTTTGTGTGTGTGTGTGTGTGTGTGTGTGTGTTGGCTGTCTGTTATCTTGCCTCCCAGCTTGAATCTTCCCTTGTTGTCGCTTTGAGATTGGGCAGGTAGTGACGGCGTGGTGAACGCTGCGTGTTTAAGAGTCGGAGTTGCTTACATGCACCATCTGTGAAATGAATTAATCTCTTGGTATTCAGCAACTGCATGTGACAGGCTGGGAAATCTAAAGCCTCAGCGGATTCCTCTCAGCAGAGTGTGAAATTTGTCATACGGAGGAGGTTCACTCTAGGGGAAGAGCTGCAGGGCCTTTTTTCCCTCCTGACAGTATTCCCACCCTCTAAACTGCACCAAAAAGTGACAGGAGTCCCCGTAATGAATGCATTCACTAATTGATGTTCATCCCACCTTTGCTGGGTGGTATTTTGGGAATAGCAAATGAAAGACAGTTGATGAAAGAGGGGTTTGTTAGCTGCACAGAAGCGGGAAGGTGCTCTTCTCCTGCAGGAGAGTGTGCTCCAGCAGCGACTCTATCTGTCTTTTGATGTTTTCTTACTAATGAGGGTGATGGCTTCCTCCTTCTCCTCTGTTGGGATACAGTCTCCGGTGCTCAAACTGGCTGGTAAGCAAAGCCTCGGGGCTGAATACTATGACTCTTCCTGCTGTCCAGTTTCCATTCCAGGGCAGATCTACTGTACAAGCTGGTCCCAACTCATCCCACTGAGGAGCTCAACTGCTTTATTAAAGCCACTCAGATGTTGAATCATGGAGCTATTCTTAAAATAAATCTATGAGTGCTCTATTGTGCAACTGGAGTGTGTGTGTGTGTGTGTGTGTGTGTGTGTGCGCGTGTGTGTGTTTGTGTGTGTGTGTGTGTGTTTTACAAGGGATGTCCAGAGGGAATGGAGCTGCATGTAACGTATGCATCAGCCATCAGCCTATCCGTATTGTGCATCTGTACATGTATGTGTGTGTACTATTACCCTTTGACATTACCATACATACTTACGATCCTCATCTCACCGTAGAAAACACTGTGTTTTACTTATTTATGTGGCTTTTTCCTAGGCTTTCACAGCACACATTAGGAGCACAACGGCATCTCTGCACCTTAGCAGCACTGTGAGGAAAGTGGTTGTGGACTGAATTTTGTCTACTTCAGATTGCAAAAAGTAATTAAAACTAACTTAAGCATGATACACAATTTCATTAAGCAGGTGAAGACAGTATCGATTCAAGTCAGTGTAAATTATGAGAAAAGCCAGGATGAACGTGCTAAGTGAAACATGCAATTTCAAGAGCCTTCTGGGGCCATTACTGAGTTGAAGTCAGGTGTCAGGTGAAATACTTGGTGACAGCCTTTTGGCTTTCCTAAATGAATTTTCCTCCATACTGCTGGAAGGTGATTGCTGCTCATTGTTATACATTGCATATTATTAGACATGCACCAAGAAGACATCCATACAAATTGAAATATTCAAATGATCATACATATACAGACAGACAGACAGACAGACAGGCTGACAGGCATACACACACACATATTGTACCTACCAATAAACATCTACCCATTGCAAGCCATAAATATACCACCTATTACAGCTAATCATGAGTAGTTCACAGCTTTTGTCTTGGTCGCTACAGCAGATGAACATGCAATCATCTGACTCTGGAGACTAATTTAAACTCATCAAAAATGACCCGTTATTATTAGGCTCCACTCCACAATTAATAGAGACCCATATGGGCTGTGGTGTACAGTATAGTTAGTTTGCTTAGGCTGTTGCAATATAGCAACAGATAAATAGATACATTGATAGATGGATGCTATATTGCGTGTCAATAAGAAATCTGGTGACAAGTTTAAAGATACAATTGTAAATAAATTATAAATATATTATACAATATAATATTTTTGTCATAACTAACAACAAAAGAAAATAAATTATTTCAATCCTGTTTAACTTGGTGACACCCGGTAACTGTGGTAAGAGAGTAAGTGTGGTTTAATTGACCTTATGGGGCCTGCCCATTTTTTAAATGAAATTTACATCTGAAGCCAAAGCCTTGGTCCTGATTGGTTACTACCTACTATCATTCCTCAAAATTGGGAACACAAATCCATAATTTTTCAATGCGGATTACAGTCCAACCCTCACCTATGGTCATGAGCTTTCGGTAGTGAGCAAAAGAATGGGATTTCTGATACAAGTGGTTGAAATTAGTTTCCTCCATAGACTGGGCTTACCCTTAGAGATAGGTGAAGAGTCTCAGACATCCGGAGGGAGCTCGGAGTAGAGCCACTCCTTCTAGTTAAAAGGAGCCAGTTGAGAAATTTCAGGCATGTGACCGGGATCCAGACTGTATTACCCAAACTGGAGGACTTTTAGCACAAACATGACTGGACAAAAATAAGGAACAAATGTTAGGGACACCAGTCACCCCAACATTCACTTATTTTGTCTACTTTTGTTAGAGATGCACCAGTGCAGTCTGAAAGCAAGCTCAGGGAAGCTTTAGAGAAGTTTCTTCCCT
>NC_060157.1:10971483-11042785 GCF_021292245.1 Micropterus dolomieu
TAATAGAGACCCATATGGGCTGTGGTGTACAGTATAGTTAGTTTGCTTAGGCTGTTGCAATATAGCAACAGATAAATAGATACATTGATAGATGGATGCTATATTGCGTGTCAATAAGAAATCTGGTGACAAGTTTAAAGATACAATTGTAAATAAATTATAAATATATTATACAATATAATATTTTTGTCATAACTAACAACAAAAGAAAATAAATTATTTCAATCCTGTTTAACTTGGTGACACCCGGTAACTGTGGTAAGAGAGTAAGTGTGGTTTAATTGACCTTATGGGGCCTGCCCATTTTTTAAATGAAATTTACATCTGAAGCCAAAGCCTTGGTCCTGATTGGTTACTACCTACTATCATTCCTCAAAATTGGGAACACAAATCCATAATTTTTCAATGCGGATTACAGTCCAACCCTCACCTATGGTCATGAGCTTTCGGTAGTGAGCAAAAGAATGGGATTTCTGATACAAGTGGTTGAAATTAGTTTCCTCCATAGACTGGGCTTACCCTTAGAGATAGGTGAAGAGTCTCAGACATCCGGAGGGAGCTCGGAGTAGAGCCACTCCTTCTAGTTAAAAGGAGCCAGTTGAGAAATTTCAGGCATGTGACCGGGATCCAGACTGTATTACCCAAACTGGAGGACTTTTAGCACAAACATGACTGGACAAAAATAAGGAACAAATGTTAGGGACACCAGTCACCCCAACATTCACTTATTTTGTCTACTTTTGTTAGAGATGCACCAGTGCAGTCTGAAAGCAAGCTCAGGGAAGCTTTAGAGAAGTTTCTTCCCTCAGGCTGTCAGACTCCTTATATTCCATAGAGACTCTATGTCCAGCCACATTTTCAGATCTGGTTTATTAGAATTTCTTCTCTTGGCCCCTGGGCCAACAGTCATCCTCTATATCCTCCATTTCATGTTCATTATCACATCACTCGTGCTCAGTGTATGTTCTAGTTCAGTCTCATATTCATTCTTCATTTGTTACTACTATGTCACTTCACGCTTGACTCTATTTTTAAACTATTTTAATCTATTGCCTTTGTTTGCATGTACTCGTACTACATTTTGTACTTACATTTCCTCGCACAACATACACATTGTACCTGTATAATGATGTATGTGACACAGCTAGATAGAAAGATAGATATTGTAAGACACTGCTGTCCCACTGGATACATGATTTAATCCTAGTTAACCCGGCTATCTGCCACTTAAAGTGCCCTCAGCTTTAGTAAGTCCTCTGCCCCTCTGACTGGGCCATGGGCTGTTTATCCCCCGATGTTTACTCAGCTGTGCATGACGAAAGGGCGGCGCACACAGGAGTTATAGCAAAGCTAGCTGCTGCTGTAGTGGCCTTTCTGCCTGCCTGGCATTTCTCTCACAGCAGATAGTGAGCGTGGGTTCTGCACATGGCTGGCACAAGTGGGCAAGAAGGAGATTTGTAGGCGAAGTGATGATGAGACATGCAGGGAAAAGGCAGGCAAAGGATGTTCATCATGTAGAGATTAATGTTACACGTCACCTACCTATTTAATTTGGTATAATCATATCAAAAAAATGTACTGTGTAACTGCATCACATCACTGGCTGCTACTGAATGTCTTAGTCCTCTAAGCAGCCATTTAGCATCTCACTCCACTCTTCTTCTGCTCACTTGAGTGGCAATATGGGGGTTGCCTGCTAACTGCAAGAACCTCTACAGAAAATTGAACAGCTCTGAATGAATGTGAACTGACAATTCTAAGACATTTATGTCTTCACCAAGAAGCTTCTGCACAGCAAAAAAATGTAAAAAAATATAATAAAATGTTCAGTAGTTATTTAACATAGCCTTTCAACAAAATTTTCCCTCTCTCTTCATTTTGTTGAATAGCAGACTGTAGGTGGGAGGAATTACAGGGAACCTTCCCTTAGGGTGTTATTTCCTCTCAGTGTGTGGTGCTACTGCAAGTCCATCCACCATAGAGACGAGGGATTGCATTAAACCAACAATTAATTGTTCTCAGAGACAGGCAGTGGCCCGCAGGCTCTGCTGCCTCCACTTGATCAGCTATTAAGTTGTGGTGTTGTGAATCTCCTCTGTTTTCCTCAGGAAGGGTCTCTCTTTAATTCTCTGTAGATTTACTATCATAGAAGACTAAGAAAACCAGCAAATATTCACATTTAAGTGTCTGAAAGTGGATTTTTAAACAATTTTGAATAGGGTTATACAGTAAGTTGAAACTAATGACTTTGTTAATAATTAACAAATAATTTACCAATTTCTGGAAATAGGACCAAAGCGAACTTCAAGCTGCTCTTCTATATTTGTATTATTTGTATATTTTATTGGCCAGACAACTTATAGTGTTAACGAGGCCTGCTCTCTTCACAGTGTTGGAAATTAAGTAAGTATATTATTAACTAGCCCTGCGATGGACCGGCGACCTGTCCAGGGTGTACAGATACAGATTAACAGATTCAAATCCCTCTGCATTAATTTGTGCAATGTGTTTTAGGAGTTACGTATCTTATTTGCAAATATTTATAAGACTGTTCTGCACAATTCACACAAATTATCAGAAATTTCACATGTAAGCAAACATTAAAGCAAAGTATAAAAAATACAGATTTGTGGAACAGAATCATATATTTTTCTTCTTTCCTACAATATTCTCATCACCCATAACCATCTCATAAGCCCTTATTTTTAATAATAATAATAATAGCTTTATTAGTTTGGCACTTTTCAATACAGGTAACAAAGTGCTTTACAGCAATCAATGTAAAACATAGACAAGTCGAATCAAAATTAGTTTCACATACTGTGGTGTGGTGTACAACGAAGAATATGTGAAAGATAAAACAAGTAAAATAATAAACATTAACCACGCATCACACAGTGTCTGTGTGCACTAGTTGCAGGGGCCATGAGTACTTTTACTTTTGATACTTAAAAGTACATTTTGGTGTTCATACTTCTGTACTTGATTTCTTACTAAATGCAGGTCTTTTAATTGTAATTAAGTAGTTTTTAATTGTTGTATTGTCTGAACACTTCCACCATTGTATCATTATGCACCCATAGAGACTATGAACACCTCTTCTCACCTGCTGGATGGTCTTGATTTAACCTGTTTGGTCTGATTTAACCTGTATCTCAAATTCACTCTGTCATGCTGTGTTAGTGCTAAGGTCGGCACAGTCCTAATTTTTAGATTGAGGCAGCGCTCTGAGGCATATATAACTTAAGTGAATACACACTTCCATTTTTCTTCATATGATATGCTCCCCACTCTACTCAGGTCTCCTGAGGTGCCCCGTACCTGGCGATGATGCTATCGTCTATGAAGGTGATAGGTAGTGAGAGCCCGGACAGTGTCTGGCAATAGGATGAGAGAGGAGGAGGACTGTCTCTACTGGCCTGTGAAATATTCATCAAATGAAGCAGGGGCGGGTGGGGAAGTGCGGCGGGAGATGGAGAGGAGTCCACAGGGGAATGAACATCATACTTCAGGGGACACGAGGGAATGAGGAAAGAGAGATGCAGACCAGGAAGGAAGGAAATGTAGGAGGGAAAGAAATATTTTCATTGTGTGGATGGATGGATGGATGGATGGGAGCTGGTGGTTAAAATCCCAAATATGATAGATGAAAATTCCCCTCACAACAGTGGAGGAGTTTTTCTGATATTTCATCTATAAAGCAGCAGGTAAGGTCGGACAGAGACTGGTGATGGTTTCTTAGAAATATTGAATTCTGACATCTAAACTGATTTCACATATACACTTTTTTCCCTCAAGCACTTGAAAGGCTCCTGTCCCCTGTTTTCTCCTCTTTTGTCAATAACTTCGGGAGGACTAGCTGTCCACACTGATTATGTGATGATTCCCCGCCCTACAGAGTGCACTGCCCTAAGGCGTCATCGAGTGTCAATGCACTGGACATGAGGTCTTGATTTGCATGATCGATTCTCACTCATTAGTCTGACTTTGACCTTCATGAAAAGTACAATGGTTCAGCCTCTTTGCAGTTCTGCAGAGTACTGGTCAAATATTCAAAGGAAAATTGGGTGATATTCTGTATTTTTATTATAGTCATCCAATCCCATGAAAAGACCAGAATTAAAGATTAGGGAGTAAAGGGTTACAATATTTATATAATATATTATTATATAATATATTTACATTTCTGAGCCTTTTCAGTTGTTACTAGTTAGCCAGGCGCTGTGGCCATTCAGATGGCCATGCCATGAAATTTTGTACCGACATGCATGGTCACCACTGGATGGATCCTAATGACTTTGGTGATCATCTGACTTTTCCCACCATGAGGTTGATGTTTTGTGATTTTGAGTTAAATGTCTGTAAAAATTGACAACAATGGCTGTCCCTAAAGCTATGCCACTAATTTGGCTAAAAATACAAATAAAATATTAACTATATAAAAAAATTAATAATAATTTTTCACTATCTTACTGACCGTTTTGAAACTACAAGCACAAAGATGCAGCTGTGTTTTGTCAGTGCACGACGGCCTTTGGTCTTCTCTCTCTAATGAAGTGTTTCTGTATGAAGCCTTTTAGTTATCCATACTCCCTGAGGAGCTCTGCTGTTTGCTTCTACCTATTCTTGTTTGCCTCTCATCTTGACTTCCTTATTTTGACAATCAGTGTCTCAGAGTCTGATTCTATGTTCAGGGCATCATTATTACATACAAACTCCACCGTGCCCCTGACTTTCAAACCCCTACCCGGTTTATTTTCTCTGGAGTGGTTCTACACAAGACTGGTTATTAGCGTGGTGAGTCAGCTATTCATTCTGAACCAAACAGAGGAGGGGGATGCTTTGGCTTTGATGCTTTTATTCTGGCATTAGTTTTACCTTCATGCTGCAAGCATTAGTGATCAGACTCCAAGATCACCCATTGCAAGGACTGTAAATCGTAATCAGTCACTTTCACAGAACACACCAGTCTATGGTGGCTTTGTTGGTATATAGCTTTGTTGATTTCCTTTGGTTTTAACAAACACAATAGTGGGCTATCTGACTAATATTATAGCAGCATCATGTGGCTGACATTTTTGGTTTTAAGTGAAATATCTCTATTGGATGGATTGCCATGAAATTTGGGACAGAGATATAAAAAAATTAAAAATTAGATCAGAAGGATGATATGGGTTAAGTGAATAAATTCGACTTCAACCCATAGCTTCAGCCACCTCCTCTAAAAATATAAACAAACCTTTTGTTAGCAGAAATCCAAACACACACCTCCTACTACAATATTACTCTGCCATAATGGTCAAGTGCAGTTTTATATGATGGGGGGTGAACTAGTGACCCAAAATTACATTTGATCTTACAAATTTGTAACAAATTTGTGAGAGACGTGGGTTCAATTCCCCACTGTGACAAATCCACCAATGTTCCTGGGCAAGACACTTAACACCTAGTTGCTCCAGAGGCGTATGACCTCTGAGATATATAGCTATTATATGTTGCTTTGGATAAAAGCGTCAGCTAAATGAATAAATGTAATCTGTATTTTACCATTGTCATTGTGAGCATGTTAGCATGCTGTCATTAGCATTTAGTTAAAGCACCACTGTGTCTAAGTACAGCCTCACAGAGCCACTAGCGTGGCTGTAGACTCTTATTAATATTAATCCCTTTATTTATTTTCATGAAGTTTATTCATGTATGAAGGTACTCAGCATAGTTTTTCCAGGTCAACTGAAATCCCTGTTGGATTACAGTCCAGCCGCACAATAGGATGCAACATGTGTATATATTTTAGTGCTAGTCTCTGTGGACTGCTGTCTCCTCGCTGTTGCATTTAAAGAGCATATTCCCAGTGATAGCTGTTTAAGTGTACAGCATAATAACAGTGAAAGTGTTGGCACTTAACTGAGATGGCTTTAAAGTCCACAAAAACATTCCCATAAAACAACAGAGTACTAATGGACTGAACTTACCCTGCTGAGACATCTTTTAGCAGCTCACAGATTGCAAGACTGAAGGCCTCGTAAAATGGATGGGAAAGTGCATAGATTTGTAATTTTTAGATTTTTGTCCAAATCTGATGTGGCCCGAAAAACAGATATGCATAATTATGTGCATAATGATTAATTACAGCAGAGCTATGTTGAGTGCTTTTCAATACATAGGAAAGTGTGTGTGAGTGACAGCTTTATTGATCACACAGCTCTGAAGATGTATGCCTCTGTAAACTTCAGTCAGTAAGTAATGTATTAAACTCTGTGGGGGGGGGTTCATTTGTTCAGATCAGAATTTCTCCATACAGTATGCTCCGTATGATTTCTGCCTCAGAAAACAATTTTCATATGTGCACAATAATTTATTCATTCAACATAGCAAGCAGCCACTGTATGCATGCTGTGCAGACCT
The DNA here is from genome assembly GCF_021292245.1 of Micropterus dolomieu. Classification (NCBI taxonomy): domain Eukaryota; kingdom Metazoa; phylum Chordata; class Actinopteri; order Centrarchiformes; family Centrarchidae; genus Micropterus; species Micropterus dolomieu. Next base: position 10,977,889 of record NC_060157.1, read on the forward strand.
TGTGCATTATACATGTTTGATGTTTTTATCCTTACCACCACTGTCACAATATCAACTATTCATCAAGAGGCAGAGAACAAGTGTTATCTGACATCACCTCACTTCTGTATATCGATCAAGATGCTGGTGAACATCGTGCACCCATCATACACATGGATTTAACGTTTATGTAATGATGTTATTTATGAAGTACAGTAAGTGCAGCCACATTTACGAACATTTGTGGAGGAAGGTCCTTTCTGACAGCTGCTAGATCTTTTTGATATTCAACAAGTCAGCAGGGTTCACAGAGTCTGTGATCAATACTTTTAAATAAATGTTTGGTGAAGGTCACCTGCAGCACCTGGTTAGTCAGTCCACGATTGTTGGTCCAGACTGAAATATCTCTGTTAAAGGTTCAGTGTGCGAGTTTTAGTGGCATCTAGTGGTGAGGGTTGCGACTTGCAATCAGCGGCTCATGGTGCATTCATGTGCTCCTCTGATGGTCCCATTTCCTGAGTTGTTCTTCCGACTACAGTGTGTTCATGTGCTCTTAAGTCAGAATGTGGAATCAACATGGACGCTACTACAGATGTGTTCGATTAGCATTATCAGAGCATATAAACAACACGAAGACATCTAGTTCATTCTACATGTACAGTGAACTCACCGTTATAACAATGTTACAAATTACCTGTTTGCAAAATATGTCTATGCAATAGGTGATTTTGCATAAATCAAAGTTCTGCATACTTCTTTATGACCCATGTACACTTTATTACTCTTTTTGCAATAAAGATTCAAAGAGTTTTTCGACACCACATGAATGCACCGTCCGTCACCACTCACCCCTCCTTTTCCAAGTGCATAGAAGAAGCTCTGTCGGCAATTGTACTAAATGACACGCGTGGGCCTCCATTTGTCCTAATTTCTCATTTTTTTCTTACTTTTGATAAACCAGTCGACTACTACTACTGCTAACATTACTTGTTCTTCTTCTTCTTCTTCTTCACCTTCGTCTTCTTCTTCTTCGTCTTCTCATTGCATAAGAACATAGTGACAAAATACGCTCTGTAAAGCAGTTTGGGCTACTGTAGAAACATACTCTAAGCTAAAGTGAAATGTTGGCCGTTGTGAGAGAAAGTGGAGGCGCAATATTGTTTAAATAGTTCCAGTGCATATTTGGAGTCTCTTGTAGAAGGCATATAAAGTGTTGCACTCGATTGCAAAATGACAGAAATAGTTGTGAAACAAATGAAAAAAGAACTTGAGAGATAAATTCAATCCCTGGCTGCTTTTCTCACCTCTTCACAGCTGGCCAATCACGGTGTGAAGTGGGTGTGAATGTTGAATTATTGGTTTTGACAGAAATAGTTGGACACGGTACCCCCCAAATTGTGACACCTGAGAGGTGTAGGGGAAGGGGGTTTCCAAAGCTATTCAACTGTCTGACAAGCAGTTCTTATTAAGTATAACGGTGCCTTGGGTACAGCCTCACAGAGCTATTGGCGTAACAGTAGAGTCTTAAGTCTTGTTCACGTGAAACAAACATTTAGTCTCAAAGAAACATTGGCTTCACGTTTGTCAGTGGCTTGCCATTCATTTTACTTGCTTTTCTTGATAGAACTTAATGTTTTTTCCCCACTCAGATCGATGTCTGCTTCTGCACCCAGCAGTCTCTTGCTGACATGATAGATGGCCGAAATGTTTAAACTGCCCTTGGCAGGACCCAAACTCTTTCTCAACAATTACTTGGTTGGTTTGTTCTTTCTAATCACAGATATGTCATTCTGTGCCATAACGCTGAACAATAGCCTGCTCCAAGCGTTAGTAGCTAAACTCTCTCTCTCGCTCTCTCTGTCTCTCTCTATCTCTATCTCTCGCTCTCTCTCTCTGTCTCTTTCACTTTGCATCCTTGCTCTCCGTTGCTCCCTGCTCTCCCACTCTCTCACTCATGCTCCCTGCATGGGTTATGTGACTCATACAACACTAAACGCTCTAATGCAAGATTAACTCTTCACCAAAGAAAGCTCCATATTGATACATTTCCATCTATTTACTGTTGTGCACTCATGGCTGTTTAAACATATCATATGGGCTTTTGCTGATAACACAGCTTCAATCTAATGTCTGTGTCTTGGCTTTTAAAAATTAAGGCTACATCCTTGCTTGGTCTCCATGGTAACATCAGGTCCATTATAACTGCCATAAAGAGCATGCGAGGGAATGTTAAATCACCAGTCTGCCAGTCTCCGTCACCTCACTGGGTTCATTGTGTAATTCACAAACCCACGGGAAGACCTCCTTCTCCTCTCCTCTCTTTTTCCCTAACACTTTCTTGTCTCACCTTTTTTATCTTTCTGTCACACATGCTCCTTTTCTCTCATAGTATCTCTGTCCTGTGTACACATGTTCACAGGCACACACACACACACACACACACACACGCACACACACATACACACACACATATCAGATATTGAGTCAAACACTGACCCCCAGTGGAAAAGCATTGTTAATAAACCTTTTGCAGGTTTGCAGAGCTGTGTAAAACAAATTAAAACAAAAATCTCTCTCATGTGTCTCTCAGGTCTTCACTCGCTACGGGAAGTGTTACACGTTTAACGCCGGTGATGATGGACGCCCTCCCCTCATCACCACAAAGGGAGGTATGGGTAATGGACTGGAGGTCATGCTGGACATTCAGCAGGATGAATACCTGCCTATCTGGGGAGAAACAGGTGAGGGGGATGTTGTTCATTCAGCAGCTGTCAGATGTGGTTATCTGTCACACTCTTAACAGCGTGTGTGGGCAGCACAACCACATGCTGGTGTTAATACCTCAGTGTGTGAAAGTCAGAGTCAAAACCTCTTCTCTTGAATGTGTCTTGATTCATTAGTGAAACACATCTTTAACGTGGTGTTGCTCTGATCCCACGTTCTTTGACTTCCTGCAGATGAGACATCATTTGAAGCTGGGGTCAAAGTTCAGATCCACAGTCAGGACGAGCCATCCTTCATTGACCAGCTCGGGTTCGGAGTGGCACCCGGGTTTCAGACGTTTGTTTCCTGTCAGGAACAGAGGGTACATACTGCAGCACTTTGATCTTTTTATTCTTTATACATGTGGAATCTGTTAAAGCCCCTGTAATATTGGTTTTTCTCTAAATCTTTAAATGCTCATGATGAGATATGTCAGTTGGTTTAGTTAGTTTACCTAATGTGCTTCATTAGGGCTGTGAGTGTGTTTTGTTCAGATTTGACTGTGATTTGACAGTGGCCTGGCAAGTGAGTCATTGTCTGATCAGTATCTGATATAAGTTTGCTCTCTAGTAACCCATCAATATATATTCAGAGTTATTCAGGAACAACAAAGTGAAGTGGCCATTCCTGATTTGTTCTTTTGTAACTACTCAGGATTTTGTGCAGTAGTTTGGCTAATATTTAAAGTTCGCTTTTGTTTTTTCTGCCAAATCAGTTTTGTCTAAACCTGTATGATCGCCTGACTGTCCTGTTGGACTTGCATTGTTATTAGATCTCAGAAGGCAACTTGGTGGATACAGTGTTATTATTATTGAGATGACTGATAGCCAAAACAATTAAAATAAGATCTAAGTTGTTATAAACCAGAAAGTAATTTTAAATCACTTGTCTGTATACAGTGTAATAAGCGATTTGTGGTTGTTGCAGCTGATATACCTTCCCCCACCCTGGGGAGACTGTAAGGTGACAGCCATGGATTCAGACTTCTTTGATAGTTACAGCATCACAGCCTGTCGCATTGACTGTGAAACACGCTACCTGGTGGACAACTGCAACTGCCGCATGGTGCACATGCCTGGTAGGAAAACTGCTCTTACTGTATGTGGTGTCAGAATTACATCAATGCATCAATGATGATGCAATGACAAATTACCGTAGGCAAAGAAGAAAAGCAGAGGAAATTTAATTAACGTAAATGTGTGTTGCTTTGGCTGCAGGCGACGCACCCTACTGCACCCCCGAGCTGTACAAAGAATGTGCTGACCCAGCCCTTGGTAAGGAAATGGCTTTGTACACGTCTGGTCTGACTCTTTAAGGAACAGATTTTTTAAAAAAAGCACGCACACACATCATCCCATGATGTTTTTAAACTACAGCCCACTGATCTGTTTGAAAGGTCAAGCTGAGCTCTGGTTTTCTTCTCTCCAGATTTCCTGGTGGAGAGAGACAACGATTTCTGTGTGTGTGAGACGCCATGCAACATGACCAGATACAGCAAAGAGCTGTCCTTCGTCAAGATCCCCAGCAAGGCCTCTGCTAAATATCTTGCAAAGAAATACAACAAATCTGAGCAGTATATTAAGCAAGTATCAACTACACACAATACACTTAATTATTTATTTTATATATACTGTATAAATATACACATACATATACTGTATATACCATACTTTATTGCAAGAGTGCACAACTTAAGCCCAACTGCTTACATTGCTTTGTCTGCAATTTAATTATATTTATGTAAGATGTTTTTTATAGAAGAAAACCATATATAAAATAAAAAATGGCACGTACATAACCACATCTTTAATTCATAAAACTAACTTAAAGAAAAAAAGGCACACTATACAGAGATATTACCAACAGGAAAACAACAACAATAATAATAACTAGAACTGCAAGTAGTTGTAAGCAGGGTCCAAGCCTCCCTGGCGCCAGCCGCCACCTCACTCCGCGGAGGGCGCGAGTCGACCCGGGCGCCCCGCCGTGGCTCGAGTATGAAATTAAAAGGACTTGCGGTTTTATTTGATATACCAATAATACCACTACCTAGAGGCCGATTGACACCACATTCCATACAGCCCTTCGGGAAGTCATACAACATAAGGTCCTGAAGTTTGGTGTCGATCGGCCATTCCAAACCTAAGATATGACATCACTTCCTGTTTGTAATAAAACATTCAAATCAAAGGGGTAACACTATAATGTAGAGATATAAGAAATATAATATATATTATATATATATATGAAGACAATTTTTATTACAACTGTGTTTTACTATCCATTATCTGTTCATCCAGCAGCCTCCACTTATGGGTGCCATCAGGAGGAGTTATATCTGTTAACAGCAACATTATAGTGTTATAAACCATTAATAAAATGTTTATATACTGTACTTTTTAATGCTAAACAGTGTTAAGTGTAACCTAAAATGTTATATCAATGTTTTGACTCACTTGCTTTTCTTCACAGGGAGAATCTCCTGGTTTTGGACATATTTTTTGAGGCTCTCAACTACGAAACTATTGAACAGAAGAAGGCTTATGAAGTGGCTGGACTTTTAGGTACAGCATTTTTGAGTTCCATTTTTCAACTTTATATGGGCTATCTATCTTTCAAGCCTGGGTAATGAAATAGGTTTTTCATAAGCTTGTGTTGTCTTATTCCAGGTGATATTGGTGGTCAAATGGGACTTTTTATCGGGGCAAGCATACTCACCATTCTGGAGATATTTGACTACCTTTATGAGGTGAGACTTCTTCAGGAAAGTTGATTCAACAGAAAAATAATCCTACTACATGTCAATATTCACTTGATACAGAGCTGTAGCTACCATCAAGGACAATGATGTCACGTCATCTATATTTTTTTATACTCGTTTTATACTAAATATATTTAAATTTGACTAGATGTTTCACCTACTTATATGTACATAATAATTCATAATAATTAATATCATAATAATAGTTTTACCGTTTTTAGCTTTGCTGTCCTTGTTTTTAGCTGTGTATCTATTTCTATCGCCTGTAAAATGTTCCGTAGTCTGATTCCTTGTATGTGTACACATAATTAGCCAATAAAGCTAATTCTGATTCTGATTCTTCAAAGGATAAAGTATTTTCCCAACACAGTTTTATTCCTGGCAGCGGACCTTCATGTTGGGAAATAGAAAGTACAGAAAATATAACTGAATCTTTAATTAAAGAGTTAAGTTAATAAATATAAATATAAATAAATAAATAAAAATGAAAAGTCCTTATAAATAGAAACCTTTAAAACTTTGTGAAAACTTGACCTTGTATGTCACCTGTCTTTTCCTATCCTTGTTGAGCCAAAATGGCAGGTTGTTGTGGTGACCTGCTCTGTTTTTTATCCTCTCAGGTGATAAAGTACAAGCTGTGTGGCTGCTCTGATAAGAAGCACAAGCACACACACAACAACGACCAGGGCACGGTCCTGAGCTTAGACGATGTCAAGTGTCACGTCAGTAACTTTCACTAGGCTTCTGCAGCCGCGAAGAGGGAGCCGCCACACTATCTTGTAGCTGAGCAGTTTTGTGGACTTTGTTCATTGCAAGAGCAACAGGGAAAGTGTCTGAACTGTGCCGGTTTAAGGTTTGTGAGCTACAAAGTAGCTACAGGAGAAGCTACACAGACAGCAGGGCAGCAGAAACCATTGATCAACATGTTTTGATAAATAAAAAATGTCAGAATAACTGCATGGTCATCTGTAAACAGCTTTTCAAGACATAGTAACAGATACAGTAAATGGGGGCATGAACTAAGCTAAGGTTCAATAAATCAGCATTAGAATTCCCAGCTATGTGGTGGCTTTGTAATCTGTTATTGTGAACGATTTTTTAGTATAATAATTGATGTGACAAATTCATTTTTACTCACAATAATAAATGTTATTTATTATTTTAGGTAATTTATTTGTGTGTTTTTTTAGGTATTTGGATCTGTCAGCACTACACAATCTTTTCACTTTTGTCCATTGAGGTTTGCTTTCATCACTCTTTTGTTCTTGACTTTCCCCCTCTATTCCCACCAACTGTCCATTTTTATATTAATGTCCTCCAGCCTCATCTTAGGACAGTTCCCTTGTTAAAAACCTGAGCATTTTGCCAATATATTGTACTACCTCATCTTGCAAGGGTGACAGTGCCCGGAAGGATTTACGAGCCAAGCAAATTAATAACAAAAAGGTCATTTTCGTGTATGGAAATAGCAGGGCAGGTTGAAAAAAATCTGGCATTAAAGCGTAACATTTGCTAAACAGCAGTCATAGACCTTTGTAACAGCAGACATTGTGACATGTCACAGTAAAAAAAAAAAACAGAGGTGTTTTTGCTTCAGGCTCCTGGTATTGCACATGCTTACTCACTGTCTCACAGTCATGGCTGACTGGGACACTTGAACAGAGCTATCATTAATGCTATTAGTAACACTTGAGGTTTTCAATGACAAGTCAAAAAGTCTGCTGTAAAAAAGGTTCCGGTTAAGGGACATTTCTAGGATAATGGTAAATACTAGTATGTAGTATAAAAGAAACACAAGCAGGAGAGTCATTAAATCAGAAGATTAACTCAGTAAAATTCATTATACAGCAATATCTAACTAAAGTTTGCTAACATTATCCATTATAAGCCACTGGTGATACCAGACCAAGTAAGGCTATAGCAGCAAAATCCTGAGTGTGTTGACTTGAATCGAGAATAATTTGACTTTTGGGAAATAAGCTTATTCACTTTCTGGCAGAGAGTTAGAGATGAGAAGATTGATACCACTCTCAAATCTGTCAGTAAAATATGACAACATTTAATTAGTTTAGCTTACCACAAAAACTGGAAACAAGGTAAAATGGCTAGTCTGGCAGCGTCAAATGATAACATAATCCTCCTACAGAAACTCTAAAGCTCACAAATGAACACGTTGTATTTAATTTTGTTTAATCTGTTCACAAACCAAAGTGTAAAGTTTGAGCAACTGTGGCTCAGGGGATACAGCGGGTCCACACTTATTGGAACCTCAGCGGTTCGATCTCCCGGCCTCTCCAGTCTGCATGTTGCGAAGCGTCCTTGGATACTAAACATTTGCTTCAAAACAACAAATAGTATTTTGAAGAACGTACAGTAAATGAGCTAAAACAAGCACTTTAAACGTGAAAAAGAGATGGATGGATACACAGCAACAAAATCCAATGTAGACAAATCATATCATGTACAAATATTTAAAAAACATTTTTCCATGTCAACCAGGTGCTACATACTGCATAATTTCTTTTCAATGACAATCACTGTATACTGTAGAAATTTATAATATATAAGTATTTCCTGGCAAGAGTACAGAAGAGACTTCAATCCATTAATTTAAGGGAATGTCATGTCAACATTTCGATGCCGTTCATCACATCAAAGATAATTTATTTTAGGATGTGTTAACATGGCAATATAAAATTAATGAGTATAAATATGTTGAATGTGTTTTGCCATCTTCTAGGGCTCTAAGTTGCATGTAGCACTGTACAGTAGGCGTCGATGATCAGTTAACCTGCACGGCTGACTGCAGTTTGTGTCATCATCTGTCTGCGTGTTTGGTTGTATATATTGTGGACATGTGTATTTATTTGTGTGTTCATTCAGAAGCTGATAAAGGAACATTTGAAATGCTGCCATCAGATCCAGATCCAGAACACAGTATCTGTAATCCGTAAACATGTCATGTGCATGTTTAAGGGTTTGTCTCATATGCTCTCTCTATTCTGACTCTGTTTACAAAAATCAAACCATTTTACAACATTTAGTTAGAGTTCATCTACTTGCACTCATTCCCATTGCGCTCTATGTTATTCTCAACAGGAAATGGGAATTGTATAGCGTGTAGCTGTGTAGTGTTATTATCAAGCACAATCATACAATCAACTGTAATGTAATGTAAATATTGCAATGACTGTTGATGATAATCTTATTGTATTAGAATAGTCTGATCTGTTTAATGTTGTACTTTATATTTAATATAGACTAGATGTGTCTCAACTCCATTTTGTCTGTACATATGATTGTAGATGGTTTATTTATCAAACGTATATTTATCAAAGACAATATAAAAATATGAGGCTATTTCTTTTATGTTTGTATTGCTACAGTCACAGCTGTTCTGAATTTATCAGGAAATGGAAATGAACAGCTGGATTGTTGTTTTCCATAGTCCACTGCATGAGGTCATGTGTCTCAAACCAAGTCCTCCCGCCGCCATGCTTTCAGGTGTTGTCATATTTTTGCCTCCATTTTTAATACTCCTTTTTCATTTGAGACATGAAAGGATGGTTATTTTAGTCTGGTGATGTGTAGATAAATAATGAACCTGAAGCAGTTGTTATATTAAAGATTAAATGCTAACTTTATGTAACTTTTATTCACTTCAAGGTGTTCTGTGTCATCATTTATGATGTGAAATACAAATTAGATTCAACTGCAGAAATAGCTTTGTTTTCATTGTATATCATTTTCTGCAGAGATTTTCACTTGTTTATCATTTTCAGCCATGCTAGCAGCATGGCTCTGGGGATGGCAGAGTCAGTCCACAATTTTGGTCCCAAATTAAAATATCGCAACAACTTTTTGATCAATTTCCATGAAATCTTGTACAGATTTCCATGGTTCCCAGATAATGTATCGTCATTTCTTTGGTGATCCCCTGACTTTTCCTGTAGCACTACGATGAGATTCACATTTGTGGATTTGAGTAAAGTGTCTCAACAACTACTGGATGGATTGCCATGAAATTTTGTAATAACTTAGGTGATCCTTGTACTTTTTATTTAGCTCCATCATCAGGTCTAAATTTTAATTTGTACAATACTTTGGTTTATGACCAAATAGCTTCAAAATGAATGACAGCTGTGCTTTGTGTTTAGTGTACACACTAAACTAAGATGATGAATTACATTATACCATCTAAACATCAGCATGTTAGCATGCTGATTTTAGCATTTAGATTAAAGCACCACTGTGCCTAAGTACAGTACAGCCTCACAGAGCTTCTAGCATGGCTGCAGACTTGTTTCTGTCTAATTTAAACACACTGCAGCAATATGGCACAGTCAATGGTGCCTTATTAGAGTCCATTACTTTATTATTATATTCAGATTTGACAAAGTCACTGATGTGACATCAGTGACTGCTGGGTGAATGTAGAAGTGCTCAAATGTGATCACACAAAGAAACACTCATTGATTTATGACTTTATGATCCTAATGTTTGTGGTGGAGATATACTCATGAAAATCCTGGCTGCAAACCCACTTTTCAATAAAGTAAGCTGATTGTTTGTGCCTGTTCATAGAAACCTCAGACTGCTGAATCTGTAGTTTTGTTCCTTCCTACTTTTCTGTTAGTTCCAACTCTTATGCAACAAGGTCCCTTTTTGTTTGAGCCCTTCAGACCAAATAATTTCTCCCATGGTGATCTTTCTGTGATCGCTCTCTTGACTTTTAATATCCTGGCAATGCTTCGCACAGTGGAAGTTCAACACAATCTAGCTAGATCATGTCAGTATACTGGGGAGAAAGATGCGAGAAAACATTTAATACAAAGGTTTGTAGGGCACTAGTCTGTAGGCATATCCACAGTGCTTTATGGTGGCAGCAAGAAGCAATAGGCCTACAATCAAAATACTCCTATGTAATTGTATATAATATCAGGTAGTTTAGCAATGCATCATATTTGTGACACTCAGATGCCAGTTTATTAGTGTGCTATCATAACAAGTGTCCATAATATTTAGGCTACTCCCATTGATATAAATGGGGTGGACAAAATATCAGAAACACCTCTACACAATACAATTCAACAACACCCCAAACTACAGCTGCAACTATATGATCATCTGAATTAAAAAAATACAGTAGGAAATGCATTTCCTGTTCTGTTCCATTTTGTACAACGCATTTGTGTACATTGTGGTTGACGGAAGCCAGCGATTTAAAGAAAAACAACACAATATTACACTAATACACTAACAGGGAGTCATAGCATTAGCATAAAGACCATAATTAAAATTGCCATCTTACTTGATCAATCTGTTTTTGTTTCTACAAGATAAACATTAAAGGGATCCAGAAAAGTATGATATAAGTAATTCAAACTAATGACATTAAAAACTATAAATATTGTAAATTTCTGCCAGTAATATTACATATTGGAAACATTTTTAAACTTAAACTCCCATCTTCATTAGTACAAAGTGTTATGCATGTTTCCACACCAGTGGAAGCTTCGTATTAAAGGCTAGCGTTATAAGTTCACTGTCCCATGGTATGTCGTCATTGTAAGCAGGCACAAATAAAAACCAAAAACAGTAACACAGCTAGCATGATTGGTGCATCTGTTTATTGAGGATGTCTACAAATGTTGCATACAGTGTACAGTGAATAAAATTCACACAAAATAAGAATAAGTATTGAAGTCGCATAGTGTAAAGACATCAGTTATAACTGAAGTTTTGTAATCTGTTACATTTTGGATGTTGAGATGTTATGACTGAGATGAGTCACTATAAAATTAGATAAGGATAAGGATGTTCATTTACCAGCAGTGAATGTTTTCCATTAATTACCCACATTGCTACTAGGTTTCAGCATACATGTAACTACAGTTATAAATACCACTGTGAGTATTTTTTCTCTAGTTGTTCCTAAAATATATTTGTTGTTACTTTTCAATAATTGAGCTTAAATAAATAGCCTAACATGACATAAAAAACATAATATTTTTTATTGTCAGGTGTGACATTTTATGCCTTTGTTGGATGGTGTCCAGTTGAATGGAGGATTTTAAATTATTTAAAAATAAAACAGAATTTTGTTTAAAAAAAACCCAAAACAAATTAAAAATGTAAATTGATTTCAATTTAGTTATAAAAAGAATCTTTAAAAAAAATCTAAATAATGTTTTTATTAATTCAAGGTACAAGGAAATTTTAGTCCCTTCATGCTACACACTCAACATATAATTAATTGTATATTAAAATATGGTAACATATCAAATAAATATATACAACAATACAATATATACAGTTATCTATATAGGCTACATATATACATACACGGCAGGCAGCGGAAAATAACATCTGTTTTTGCCCTCCAAGGGAGCGTTTTCCTTGGAATGTAACGTCAAATGAAAACTATGATTACATTACTGATATGCTAATTCCTTATTCTGCATCTAGGTTGCTCAGGTCATCTTCACAACAACTCCTCTTAGTACCCTTCTCACGCCTTACAACTAAAGGTGACCGGTCCTTTTCTGTTGCTGTCCCCAGGCTTTGGAATAGTCTTCAATCTAACATCACATCCTGCCCCACCATTGAGAACTTCAAATCTAATTTAAAGACCTACTTTTTTTTCCTGGCTTTTTCCTGATTCCGTCTCTTATTTTCAATTGTTCTCTCTCACCATTTTAATCTGACGTTGTTCTTATTTATTTCCTTTTAGCTTCTTTGAATTTTATTTTTACCGACCATATTCCTTTTATTGATGTGTATTGGTGTTGTGTATTTGGATACACATATGCTATATAAATAAAGCTGACTTGACATGAAGCTGACTTCTGATACATAGCAGACAATATACATTAATATACTAGCAATTATAAAAATGGTAAACAGAAATAAATTATATTCAGTGGAGAAGTGCTGAGGATGAATTTGAGCTTAAAAGTCTGATAACTTGGGGAGAAAAGCTGTTCTGCAGTCTGGTAGTGCGACAGTTGAAACTTCTATATGTCTTCCCAGAAGGCAGCAGGGTGAACAGACTGTGGCTGGGGTGAGTAGGCCTACTGTCTGTTAGTATCCTTTTGGCTCTGCGTAGGCACCTCACCTCACCGATATCACTGATGCTCAGGAGATGGGTACCAATCAGGTACCAATGATCTTCTGAGCAGTTTAAATCACCTGCCGCAGAGCCCTCCGGTCCTGGGCCATGCACATCCCATGCCAGTTAGGGATGTTTTCAGCCAGCTGACAAGAACTTGGCGTGGGAATTTGGCCTTCTTAAGCTTCCTCAAGAAATACAGTCGTTTTTGAGCGTGGAGAAGTGAGATGACCATGTCAGGTTTTCTGTTATGCTGATTCCAAGGAACTTGAAACTATGCAAAAAATATATGTTTAACTACGTTTTGTTGGCGCTGAGCCTAGATCCAATGGTGACGTCAAGGTCTTTCAGTCGCACCCTCGTTCACGCCACGCCCCCTTTATATTTCAGCATTACTTGGCGCCAAAACTTCGAATCGGTCAAATCCTTTCCGGTGTTAAAGTGAAGCAAGAAGCTCGGATGTCATCGGTTACGTGGAAGTGGTCATTTGTACAAGCGCCAACACACGCTTTGTGAAAGTAAAACCAGCGTCAACGCCTCGGAATAAAACGCCCCATGTTTAGACTGTGGTAAGTCTCTCCTACTTATTAAACCGTTTTGTATTTTAACAGAGGTAATGTTGTAGAATAACTTGATATTGATGTTCAACATAAACTTCAGCTGGCTGGTTTTGTCTTTAAACAGAATTCCGAAGCGCTAACATGACCGAGTTGATGGCTAGCTTAAATGTGCCATGAAATTGACAAGGTAACTAACGTTACTACTAGTTTATGTCAGACTAGACCATGTCGGCAAGAGGTAACGTTAACACTGTCTATGTGGAAGAGTAATTTTGTTGGATTATTTGTAACGTCCATACATCAATTTAAATGTCCACGTGTGTGGAGTTGGCTAACGTTAAACTAGCTAACTTTTAGCTTGATGTAACATTACTGTAGATATCTGTGCCAAACAATTCGCGGGCATTCCTACAAGGACGTTGCAAGTTAGTGCCGCATTCTGAAATATGTTGTATGGCTACAGTAACACGATTCACTCTCTGTTTAACCTACTTACACACCAGTTATGACCACATGTACCTACATCATATAGCCTACACCATTCTCAGCTCATAATAGTTTCTACACCCCTGCTTGAGAGGATTTGAGGACATTTACAGGCTGTAAAGTTTTCTTTCTTTCCAAGTATCAACAAGGACGGATCTTTGCCTTCAGCTTCCCATTCCACACCTACAGTGTGTACCACAGTCACTCTCGTGCATCAGTGGTAGTGTGTTGGGCAGTAATACTACTAATAGAAACAGGGGGAGAGAGAGGTATTTTCGACAGCTTATTGCCATTGTGTCACAGTCTAAGATGCAAAGAACATTGTCATCCGTTGTAAACTTTGTGCCACCAGCAAAAAACTTTCAACCACGAGCAATTCTGCATTTATACTTAGGGCCTGTGTCCACCAAAGCGTTTTTTGCCAGCTGAAAACGCCACCTGCTGTTATGAAAACGCCTCGCTGGGAGCGCTAGGGTGCGTTTTGGAGGCACAGTGGGGGTTTTTGAGTCCCTCCTATACTGTGATTGGACAGCTGGGTAAAAGTGACAGTGACGAGCGCAGCGTTTTTCCCAAAGTTGAACATTTTTTCAACTCTGGTTGACGGGAAAAAAACACTCAGCGCCTCGTCACGCTGCTCCCGTTTTTACCATCTAGTAAAAACGCAGCGCTCCCATTGGAATGAACTGAAAAAAGACGCTGGCGTCAGGAAAAAAACGCTTTGGTGGACACATTATTTCTGAGTAACTTGCCCAACACTGAGTTGACAATAAGGATCGGATAAACTGAGTATGTTTTGATTATTGCTTGTTATAGGCTATGTCTGATGTTTACTTTGACTTTGTTGTCGATTGATCAATCATGTAGCCTATGTACACTTTGCTGTATGAATGTTTGTTTTTTTTAACTCGTCCTTATGTTAAAGGTTTTGGCACGTTATAAATTAATTTATTGTGAATGGTTGTTACGGGGTTTATATCAGGCCTTTTCAGACGGCTTTGATCCGCGGGTCGCTCTGCGCTCCTCATCAACAGACAGGCAAATAAGCAGTCCACGAGGTAACCATGTCAATGGCTTCTGCGTAACTGGCGCGATCCCGTGAAACTGTAGCAGTCTAGTCTCTTGCACATGCCCACCCGCAGAGTTGAAATGTTTTTCCTACAGTTTATCAATAGACTGAGACTGATCTGACTGTTTGATCTGCGTTTCCTGAATAATATAACTGTTTCTTTAACAATTAGGCCACCAGATCTTAAACAGGCGACCACCTTTGCTGCTGTCTCTTATTCATTAAAAATAATCTATTAACTTCAACTGAACAAATTTCAGTATATTTTCCTGCTTTTTTGCCCTTTGCCAATCACATGCCTGTTTAATGTTTAATTAGCTATCACCAAATGTTAGGTCCAATTTTTGGGACAAACGGAAAGGGGTCTGGACAACTGCTCGTAATTCGGGACTGTCCCGGATTTTTCGGGACTTCTGGTCACCCTAGGTACGAAGCTGTATCACAGGTTAATCTGGGCGCTCCACGGCTAAAAGCGTTCTCCACTTTGCGGTCCATCTAAACGTCAAACACCTCAGCCTGTTTCCTTTATATAAGTAAGAACACATTTAAACCGACCGTAGCACAAATCAGACAGACAACATGAACATTTGGATGGTTTATTGATGTTTTACAGTGTTTTGAACAGCGACACAGTCACCTCCATGATCACGCTCAAAGTCCTCACTTTGAACTAATTTGCAGGTGGGAGAGGTCCCTGTGAATCACCGTGCAGGATAATGATGAAGCCTACAAACTACATTCAGAAGCATATATCTACACGACAATACATTATGTAGATAAACAAAGTTATCGGAACATATTTCCTGGTTTGCAGTCAGTGGATCCTGAAGCCACGCCTGCGACACATCTGGGACTATCACCAGTTAATCGAGCCACCACTTAAACTGTCAAACCGGAGGCTGCAGTTTCACGACCCCCGCAGTCCTGGGGCTGCAGCTCTAGGACCGTAGTTATTTTGCGACAGCGTCATCTAGTGGATTAGTGGTGGTAATGCAAAGCAACACAAAGGAGCTGTACGGTTAACCGGTTGACATGAATATAATCAATAACTTCGGTTTAGGCTGTCACCCTGTGATGGTAAGGGTAATTGGCTTCGGGGGGGGGGGGGGGGGGGGGCTGTCAAGAGTACCATAGCTTGCTAGCTGGCAATATCAAAGAAAACAATTGCAGTTGATTGCGGTCCTGAAACTGCAGCCTCCGGTACTGCAGCTACATACTACTTGCAGCATCTGCCTCATACACACCAAGCAAAGTCAGCAGACCTTAGAGCTGAACAGGCGGTGGGGCCAGTAAGGTGAATTACATGTAGTCATTTAACTCGTGCTTTTATCCAAAGCAACTTACAATTGCTATATATGTTAAAGGTTGCAGGGTCCCAGGCTCAGGGACACATTGGTGGATGTCACTGTGGAAATCTAACACAGGTCTCTTATTCACTGCGCCATAACCAATAAGTATGTTAATTACTGTATGTAAGTGCAATAAAATCTTCGCAAGTAAAAAGCCATAACTTAATAAAACCTGCTAAACTGCAAGATATTTCCTAGAGGAAAATCTTTACTTTTGCCCTCTTACACTAGGACACTTTCATCACCCTACTTTATTTATTGTGTGCATTCATGAGTCATTAAGAGGCAGGTGGTCAGCTGGTCCCAAGACAGCTGGTGTGCTGTTATCCTACTGCAGCCATGACTCCACTTGACTATTTAATGCAGCATGCTGGCTGAAGCTACAGCAGGAGTATGGCTTTCAATTAGCGCCCACAGAGTAATTAACAGTGCACAGTGCTGCAGGCTGAGGTTGTGAACTCTAGTTTGAAGTAAGTACAATCAGAGAGCAGTAACTGTCTGTTTTAATGCTGACAAGATATTTTATCTTCAAAACCACTTCTGCTTTCTGCTGTAATGTAAAAATTCAGACCGTGTGCAAGTGGTGTGCATTTAGACATGCTCAGTGGGATTACCTAAGGTTTGATATTGATATATTTTGTGATCACACTTCACAGATATAGATGAGGGCTGCACATTTCATCTAAATATGGCCAAGTGCAATATGCAAATCACAGAAGCTACAATTTATTTGATCAAGGTTAAATGTGTGACAAAACGGCACTGTGAGGTATTGAGGTACCATGCCAAGCCTTACCATTGTGTCTAGCACAGCCATTGGAAATTAGAGGTCTATTGTTGTATAGTGAATTTTATCAAGTGTCCCTTGGAAAGAAAAAAAAGTCAAAAGAACAGGTACAGTGGCAAATTGCTTTTGAAGCTGATGATAACCCATAGTGGTATTTGTTAATGAAATTCTTACTGTGCAAAATCTGTTCATATAAGCTAGCTAACTTGCCTTTCACTTTTATTTTTCAGATTTATGCATTATGTGCTGTGGTCCAGTGATGGTAAGTAACCTTTAAGACAGGTTAATATTGTCATTAGTCTTTGTTTACACACTTCAAAATGGTTTCTATTTAAAACTTTAAAATTGGACAAATTCAGATTTTTAAATCCCAAATCGACCAATATTGACACAGATAAATCTTGTACTGCAGAGATGCTATGGTGCTGCTGTTTGGACTGAGAGAGATGATCATGGCGATGTTCAGCTATGTTTCTATAATAGATGATGGTGAATGTTTTTATTTTGGTATGGGCCTCTTTGATACTGACTTCTGTGAGTCGCTGAATGCCCTACCTGTCTCTTCCCTGCCTGGCTGGCGCATTTTAGCACACTTTCCCTACGGCAGACTGATCTATGTTGGGCAGTCAGTAGAGCACACATTATATAGTGAAATTGAACACCGACAGAGCAAGTTCAGGCTTTAGTCTGTTGGTCTGGTGAACAACTAGTTTACCAAACTCAAAGGTCTTCTCCTCAATGTAATCCTCCTCCAGAAAATGTTAAATGCAAACCGCGGAGTCAGCGCCCATCGGAGGGCTCTCTCTCTTCAGAGCCGTTAGCCAGTGCAGCAGTACAATTTTACGTATCAGCGGCAGTTTATGAAAATGGACTGTTTTGTCCTTGGCTTTGACCCTAACTCGTTTTTACATTCAGGAGCAATACAGCAGACGCTCTGGATTCTGCTATATTTCAGCAGTATAGGACTGGTTACCATGGCAATGTGCGTTCATGAGTTTATCAACAAACTCTCTGCAGAATTGCATGAAAATGTTGTTTCTTTACCTTATTATCATCTTTAGTTGTTGTTGACATAACAAATGTTGATAAATAATATTTGTTTTGCTCCATTCAAAGAAATAGATTTAAAAACAAATTATCTGTTGGGGCATTTAAAATTAATTTAACTTCAGTTAGAAACTCCTGGACAGCTCTTGTGTTTCAGCAGGATAACTTTCTGCACATTCAGAATCTCTCCCAGATATCTGTGTTCTCAGACATATCTAGAAATAAATCATATCATGAGACTAACGTCACTAACGTCAGACTAACGAGAATTCATGATATTTTTCAATAGTTTATCTGACCTATACTCTGCTGTGCATTATGTTATTGCTTGCTGGTAGGATCCCCTTAAGACTGTACTGAATGAGACAAGTGCACTGCACTTCGTCAGAGGTACAAACCGAAACTGATAACACTTGTGATCAGGCAGAAATCTACGCACAAATCCACACGTTAACTTCAGCGCCTCCAATAAAGTGCAGCTCAAAGTCCCAATCACGCCGTATGTATGCTGAGTTGCATTAACTAAGTGGAGATGATTCTCGCCCCTAGTCAGTGTTCAGCTTTACACTCTGAACTATGGAGTGTTTGCGGTGCACGAGCTCTGGCATCCAAGATCTGGCGCACAACAGTCAGTTGTTACGAAAGAAAACTAAACATCTCTGACGTGCTAGTAACAAGCGAAAGTTAGCTGGTTGATTCTGAATGGGCAAGTGTCTGAAGTTCAGAAGGCCAGCAATATGGACAAGTTGGCGGACAAGGCTGAGGGCAGTGGCGCTGAGGTTGGAACAACAAGCGGATCGGTGGTCAGTCACACTATGGTGAGCGCTAATGAAACAGCAGAGTTGGAAGACCCTCTGCAGGTTCCTGGTCAGTGAATGTTACAACAGCAACGGAGAAACAGTTGTGTATGAGACAAGGATTGCATCTGTGTTGGCGTTGCGCTACTGTTGTAGGCAGAGCCTAGAGTTGGGTATCATTTAAAATTTTATGGTACCAGCACCCTTAAAGTGATACCGATACCAATAGAGTACTTGGTTTGATACCTTGCATAAAATGCAATAGTAGTTCATTTGTAGAATATTATTTTTATTCTTTATGGACAAACAAGGTAATCAAAGTATTGGGAGATGGTTTCAGATCGCTCCTCATTAGGGCTGAATGATTAATTGCATTTCCAGTATTATCGCGACATGATACGATTACGCTCTTGTCACATCACACGTGAGAGTAAACCAGGCTGCAGAGGAAGCATCAACAAATACATATGACGCTGTATTGACTTGCTGTACAATGGCCTTAAGCTTCACAGAAGCTGACACAAAAGAAACTTTATCATATTATATAATGCCATGATATGACTCTCAAATTATCTTCTATTATAATTTGATACTCCTTCACCATCAGTCATAGCAATTCTTGGATCACCTAATTTCTTCATAACACAGGCCTGGCTTACAAGAAATAACAGTGTATGTTTAACTAATATTGTGTTGGTCATACTATACACTGATTTACTGCTTGTCTGTTTTGAATAAGGATGTAAAGAGCTTAAAAATTAATCGCATATTAAATCAATATTGGTTTAAAAAAACTTGCATTTAGATTATTTTCCAACATCGCCCAAAAGCCCTACTCCTCATCCTAATTAGTTCATCCTCATGGGTAGTAACCTATTATATGGGGAAAGACTACAACTTGCAAATTTTTTTGTTATATATATTACATGTGTTGAAGGCTACACTAAAGACTCACAAACAGAGGAAAAGAGAGGCAGCACGTCCAGCCAATCAAATGTACTACATCTGATAGCAGCTGGGTTCTCAAACAAAAGTGTTTTATTGATCAGATCATATCAGAAGATGAAACCAACGGAAAGCCAAGCTTGTGGCGAGAAACTTGCAGGCTGTTAAAATCACGCAGGCTTTTTTAAATACAGTTTATAGTACAGGCACAAAAGGGAGAAAAGCGCGTGCTCTTCTTTCTTTTGGTGTGGCTGCAAGCAAAACCATATAAATAATTTTTTGCCGCGTTGTGGCTACAGAAAGTAGCGATTGAAGTACTGGTATGACTGGAGACTTTTCGATTCTACTCGGCACTGGGCTGTTGGTCGATACCAAGAGTGAAGCTTCCGGTCAGCCTTCTGATGCGAATGCAGAAGTCCCTTAAACCTGCATTCTATCGAACGTCCAGCAGGGGGTGACTCTTCTGGTTGCAAAAAGAAGTCCAGCTCCATTAGAAGTAATGGCAAAATGACCCTACTTCTCAGCTGAATAATTACTACAGTAAACATTTTCATAATGAGTTTATGGTCTCAGTCACTAGTTTCAAGTCTTCTTCAACAGAAAATGTTGATTTAGTAAATAATGGTCCCATTTATGTTAAAATAGACCATAAAGCAGAGTATGTTTCATGGCGGGATTATCTATGATTGACAAGGCGTTACCATGGCGACCTGTCAATCAGGCTAGAGCCGACTCGTACTCTCGGCCAGAGGTGTGGACTTAAGTCACATGACTTGGACTCGAGTCAGACTCAAGTCACAAAAATGATTACTTGCGACTCGACTTTGACTTTACCACCAATGACTCGTGACTTCACTTGGACTTGAGCCTTTTGACTTGAGCTGACTTGACACTACCCATGCCCAACTATAAATTATGATATAAAAAACTGCGCAGCGCATCAACATAGCTCAATTAGACATGGCTTCCTCCAGCAAGAGGGAACAATCACCGACCGTCCGAAGCGTGGCCGGCCGCACCGCGATCTCTTATGTATGCCTGTATGCCCCAGCGACCCACTCCCTCTCCGGTACCTTCAATGGATTGTGTAGTAGGACTACTACCAGCACGCTGTGAACCGTTTGTGATCGGACCCTCTGGCTGGATGAATTTTATGCATAAATCATGCACAATAGCTGGGAACCTGACGCAACGGCGCACAACTTTCTAAATTCCTCCATCTTACGGAGAAAAAGTTCAGGTTGAAACAGTGTAGAGAAACTGCTGCAGCTGTTGTGTGAAGCTGCTTCCACCAATTATAAAACAAGTTAATTAAGACAAAACGATAATAGCACTGGGTGCTGTTTCACAACAACACTCATTTTATAAATCCAGTGCACCTCTTTCCTTTACAGCTGAGGCCCTCCCTAAAAGGTGTGTTCAGTGTTGCTTTACCTGATCGGTGCTTGTAAAATATCCACGGTGTCTACATCTTCTAACGTCACAGCGATTTATAGTTTTCTCACTGCTGGTTTCTGTCACAGCATCTCCCGACAAAACACCACGGTTGTATTTCAGCGTTCTGTAACGTAACTTCGTCAACTCGAGTAGTTCACCTGTCACCTGCTCTGCTCCCCTTCGTGAACACACACACACACACACACACAGACACACACACACACACACAGCCCCCTCAGTGACCCATCTGTCACCCAAAGCTGAAACTGCACAGTTAATAATGTTGGATTATTGTTTCTTATTTCATGGGCTATATGAGATTTTGGAGTAATGCATATAATAGTTTTTAAAAAGAAAGTATTACATTTTAGAAGTTCAATAGTTTAATGTTTCCTAAGGCAATGAGTAATCCTGTTAAATAATTGTGATCTCAACCAAAATAATTAGCAGCCCTATGTGAACATTTAATTTAATTAATGAAATTATCGAACATTTGTTGTGTGAAATTGCAGCTCTACCTTCTTTCTGTACAGGCTAATGCTTCATTCAATAAGTTTTTATTTTTAACTTGGTGAAGAGCGCATTAAGACTTGTTTAGGACTCGAAACTCAAAGTTTAAGACTTGGACTTTTCTTGGACTTTAATACGGCATGGAAAAAGCTTATTAGGAGTTGGCTGTTCACTTTCTCTGGTGAGTACATTTAGTTTTAAGACTGTTGTTCGCTAGACAAAGTTATCAGCCCTGTTAAAATGACAGTTAACATGAGTTACAGATGCACCTAGATAAGCAAGCTAGCTAGCTCCGCACATGGCCAGTAGCTCCGCCGTATCGTCACTTCTGGGCACTTCCTGGTTGCAAAAACTCAACATTTCGGCGCCCTATCAGTGAAATTCGAGGCTTCAAAATGGCAATCCACAAACAAACTGGTGACGTCACGATGACTACGTCCATTTCTTATATAGAGTCTATGGTCGATACCATAAAGGTATAGAGTAGCGATACCCATTCCTAGAGCCAATCGATATATCGGCCGATATGAGCTAATTGCATTTAATCAGCATTGACATTTATAACAGCAGATGTATGACTATTGATAAAGAAACTGAGACAATTGCTAATTTGTTCATGATTCAAATGAATTAAACCAAATATTTATTGACCTTAATATTGAACATTTATTATATTGTTACTGAGGAAAATGATATTGTGATAATTATTATTGTTTTATTGCCCATCCCTACCTAACAGTACCGGGATAGGAATTTTTGGTCCATATCGCCCATCCTTACCACCTGTCTGCGACCGCATCAGAGTTGTATGATGAGACAGGAACTCGGGGAGATGCAAACGTCTTTGAAGAAGTAGCACTGCAGCCCAAAAATGGTGTATTTACTATCAATTTTGACGTATATTTGATTTCCATTGAATGTTGACTAAGATGAAGTTACACTTGAGTTTTTAACAAAAAAAATTTCGCCTTCTCCCTCTCTCTCCTGAGCTACACTTAAGTCCCCAGGGGACAACTTTTTCCAGTTCTTCCCAGCCCACCAGGCCACTACTTGATGTTGTAACAATTAACAAAACGCACAGAAAGTTTCAGTCATCCTGGATGAGCAATTTAAGCCCTTCCAGAAAACGGCAGAAGATGCATAATGATGCCAAACATGTAAGTTAACATGTAAAATTAGTTTATTGTGGGAACTTCCTTTGGTGATTGCACAATTTTATTTGATTGGCAGTGAAGTTTTATTTGTTGTTTTTTTTTTAGGGTATTTACTGTCAGTAGTTCGGGATTTATTTTTTTATTGAATATTGGCATGTCTTACTTGCACTTTTCACAGCTGAATCTTCACTGATAGCTGAAAATCTGAAATTTCTCCATTTAAAAATGAAATTTGAACACCTGTTGAAATAGAGGAGCCACTAATCTGTGGCAAATCTTAAAAATGTAACTGTACTCAATTTTTAAATTGAAACTCATAGTTACAGATACAATATTTTACATCCATTTTACTGTGTTGTGAACGATATTTCAAATGAAACATGACAACCACAGTATTGGGTGAATTTTTATTTTTTGGCACTTGAATTTGCTGGTGTTTTTCGAAAATCAGAGTTGGGGGGGGGGGTCTAAATCCCAGAACTCTTCGAAATGATTCATCGTTTAAGTATTTCTTAAACGATGAATTGATGAAACAATCTGTAGAAATCTTGATTTCTAAAATCACCGTTAGCTGTAGCCTGTAGTGATAAAGGACACACACTCACACCTAATTGTAAACTACAGGTTGAGGGTAAATGTTTTTATTTTTAATAAATTGTATTAAAGACATGGATATGCTGGTGTTTGTTTTTTTGTCCCCCCATGCAATCCTTTAAAGTTGCACCTGTTTTTTAGGTTTTAGCTGGACATGGTAAAACTGCAAAACACATTGCATTTTGTTTATAAGGACTCCAACAAAGTGTTTGGTAAGAATAATACTTGGCAGGGAGTAAGTTGAGTGAATTATACTATTTGCAGGAGACAAAAGTAAATAGTTGTGTCGAGTAGGCTTAAGACTGAATTAAAGAGTAAGTAATGAACGGCACTATAGACACAGTGGGTGTTATTTACTGGACACACTTCTCAGTGTCAAATTTACATTTTTCTACTTTACTGTGTAGCTGAACTTTGTTATAACAGACTGTTCAGAAAATTTAATCCACACAATTGCCTCTAGTGAGAGGCTGCTGGCGGACCTGCAGCGGGATGTGGCCAACGAGCTTAAACGGTAAGTTTAGACTGTTCTGTCCAGTGCATGAAGTGGGGGGGAGACATAGGTGTGGGTACTCCATATTGACATGTTGGTATTGGCTCATACCCTACCCACCACCCCTATAAATTAGTATAATAGTAACATTAAATGAAAACTATAATTGTGATATTTGAAGGTTACACTTTATTTGGATGGTGCCCACAGATTGTTGTAACATTTAACAGTTAAGATTCAACAAATAAAACTTTTCTATTTGCACCGCTGTGGTTAGGATTTGATTAGGGCTAATGTTTGTCATTATAGTTTCTCTATTATTATCTTGCCACTAATATAATAGTAATTTCAGTTGGACAGTACAACAGTTTTATTTTTGTGAGTTTTCATTTGGTTAATGTAAAAAGAAATAGCCTTTTTTCATTATTTTCATTATCAAAAAGTGTATTTTTAATTTATTCCTGTATTCATTAATTTAATTCAGTAGGCTTCATTGGGATATTTTAGTTCAAACACGTTGCCAAAGCATAAAGACACAAAAAATTTAAAAAGAAAATACAATTAAACAATAATTTGTTCATTTTATTCTAGGGCTGTCCCCAACTAAGGATTTACATAGTCGAATCAGAATCGTCAAGTCCTGCCTGTAGTCGACTGATAGTCGAATCATGTGTTTTTGAGTGCGGCGATTGCGAGCGGGGAGAAGTGTGGGGGTGGGGGGAGAGCTGCAGTCTCTATTTATTCAACTTGCACTGTAAATTTCCAGCTAATCTGAGGCTTTTTGAAGACCCTTTTCTCTCTCTCTCGCCTGTCATTGTCGCGGCTCCTCGCGGGTCTATTTCAAGTAGACGGCTATTTTAAAACGATAAAATATTCTTTGTGTGGTTCAACTGTGATAAATTATCCGAAAGTCTGCGAGGTGCGAACAGCTCGGCACAACACCATTGAAGCCGGATCTCAGTCTCTTCAGCAAGTGTTTCTCTTCTGCCTCCACACACGCTAGGTCTCCACATGCACACTGACGACCCAGGATTAGGGTTACAATTTTGGATTTATTTACGCACTTTAAAAACATTTATTGAAAATTTTATTCTTTTCCCAAGTGAAAAAGAAATATACTTGAGTTGCACTTTTTTTGGATGCACTTATTACATTTTAATTGTACTATACTAAGTGTATATTGTGTTATTTTGGAACAACTTCAAGTATGTTAAGTGTCATTTTAATGAAATACTTCAAGTCAACTTCAAGATAATTGCAATATATTTTAATGTACTTAGTTGTGTTAAAATGGACCTATTTTAAGTACCTTTACTGTAATTTAAATATACTTCTTTAAATTTAACTTAAAATACCCTTTTGTGCTATACTTGAAGAACAGTTTAAATATATTTTAAATGTGTTCCCTGAACATTTTTATTAGCATTTCAGCATATTGGTAATTTATTACTAGTATACTCCAAGATATATAAGACAATATCGTGGGAAGCTGCTTTATGAAACCATTCAGTATGAGAATAATTCATGCCCTTTTAGCATAATAATAAAAATCAGTAAAAAAAAAAAAAAAAGTATTTTACAACACACACATACAGACAACTAAAAACTTTAATTTTGTTTACATTACAAAAATAAATTCCTGTACATTAAAAGGTACAGCAGCATGTATCACATCTTGACCAAAATACCTTCAAATAAAAATAAAATCATTAAAATGATGACATATGATCAGTATTACTGAAAAGTACACATACACATCCCATCATTAATACCCGTGGGGGTCCCTCATAGGGTTTGGACACTGGGCACAGCTCAGATAACCTCACGGCAAGCCGTCCCACTTCTGACACCATATGCGGCCAAAGGCGAGAGCAGTCGCCCTGCCAAGATTCAAACACAGGTCTACAGGGTACCAAACATGCAACTTTGACAGCAACGTATGGCAGTCCAAGTGCTTACTCAACTGTAGTGAAGGTACTCCGTCACAAGCTTACAGTACAAATGGTGGAACCAAGCTGAAAAATGTCACAATCCTTATCCTTGGAATGGAGGGTCTGTTATCTTTGAGTAGGACTTGTTGCATTTTCTGCTGACTGCAGACACTATGGGATTTGGAAACTGCTTTATCACACAGCATCTGTGGAAGGGAAAATGAAATATTTTGTTTATATCACAGCAATATTACCTCTAATTAACCATTCATTGTCTGATTTGTTTTTTTTTTATTTTGTTTAAAGTTGCTGAAACTCAATATGAGATCATGTCTAACTGTTCTGATAATGCAAACCGTTTAGGTTCAGGTGAAATGGTTTTCCACAAGGGACCCCTCCCAGTTGATCAACATGATCAAAAACATTACATAAATACTACTGTACATTCAGCCAAGGAGCTGTATATGATAAAATGTTATTAAACAGGTACAACAAATAACAAACATTCAGATTTGCTTAAAAACTGTTCTGTCTACATGTCATTTCACATCAACACAGCAATCAATTTGTGAAGTACAAAAGAAGCCAAATAACTAAATGTATAACAGTTTTTAAAATAAAATTATTTTTTCACAAGAATATTTGTTTTAGTCTGACCCCGTTGACATGTAGTGAGAGCAAAAACAGTGATCGTGTGCAGGAGCCAGACATACCTATGCGCACATCGAGCTTGTGAGGGTCCAGCTGGTCCTTTGAGGTTTTCGTGGCCTCTAATGGTGCTTTCAGACCAACCGCAAATTTTCGCCTTGCGACACTTTCCTCGCATGAGTACATTCACTGCAAGTGTTCACACACAACGCGAGAAGGCGATTTTAATGCGATAACGTGAATAAACACAACTCGCCATTACTACAACTGCATGAACCCAAAGTAAACATTTTGCTGTGATTAAATAGCAATAATTGGATTAAACTGATGCCGAAATAACTACAATATGATGCAGATTTGTTAAACATATGAATTCATGCTTTGTCAGGTCTGTCAGCAAGACAGCAGGACAACAACTTATAAAATGTTTGTTTTCTGAATGGAGTTTGGATCGATCAGGGCTATTCTATGCTTACTTGGTCACAGTAAAGTACAACGTTAGCTGGAATAAAGTTACAAACACGTTTTCTTAACTCACCAGGTAGTTCAACCTCCTCGCTTTCTTTTCTCCCAGCAATGTCCAGTTTTGTCTGTTTTTTTTATATAAACATGAAGTTGTAGTCTGACAGAGCTAACGACGATAACAACAACACTGGAACCGGATGTGCACGGAAGCTGGCTGCTGAGAAGCTCCAGAGAAGATAAATCAACGTTGAAATCCCAAAATCTAAAGTAAAAAGCTAATTTAATAAAAGCAGTTTACTCCGAGCTACTCCCACGAGTAAACGGCATAGTTGTCAGAGCAGAATCCCACCGACTACGTTTATTTGTCCAAAGGTTGCAGCACTGCTCCCTCTTCCTCTTTCCCAAGTTTAGCAGCTCACAGCCGGCCAGCAGATTTTCAATCCCCCGCTCTGCCTGGCCTTCTCCACACAACGCTCTGAAGCCTCGGTGACGTACGGACAATCTCAACACTGACACTGGCTATCGTGACTCAGTGTCATGTGACTACTTCGCTTGAGTTGAAAATATTCAACGCCGGCCCCGACCCAGACAGGAAATCACGGTTCTACACGTCTTTGCATTGACTTTGTATGTAAACTCACCGCCCGAATGCTCGCTTCGCTTTTGGTCTGAAAGAACCTTAAGCCATCTGAGTGAGGCAATTATCCCAGGAAGCTCTAAAAGAAAAGAAATGCACTTGCCAATGAAATATAATAAATATTCAGTTAGGCCAGTACTTCCACCTAGTTTAGTTCTTCATTTGCATATCATTATAAACACTGTAATTCTATTCTTACAGCAAATCTTTATTATTCTTTATTTCATTTTCTTGAGCTAAGGCAGGTAATTCCAACTTTGGGTTTAGCATTAAGTTCGTTAAAGTTAGGCAAAGGGTAAGTTCAACTTTTAAAAGTTGAATACAGGATCTATGACAATACAACTGGACATAAAGTTGAGCAGTGTTTTACATAACGTGTGTCAGGCATTGCAGTACACAAAACATTTCAAGTGCGTCTTAAAACAATTCTCACATACCCGTGTACACTTCAACATTGCTGTTATAACAGAGTTATTGGTCACTGTAATAATTCCCCCTCCATGGTTGCAGTGAAGTGAAATCTCTAAAAACAGTGTACCTTTAGAAGATGTCCACTTTTGAATAGTCTAACACAGATGCTTAGCTGATGATTCATAATAGCTTCAGCTAAACTTTAGAATGAATTTATACAAAAATGACAACTGTGGTGATGTCTATACAGACTATATGGGCAAGAATAATGATTACAGTGACCAATAACTTACTGTAAACATGGACATGTGAGTAAGGTAGACTATAAAAATGTGAACCTATTCTTTAGCACACAGACAGCAACATATTAGTTGCATTTATTAACGTTACTCTAATAAAGACCTCACTGGTCATTTTAACAGTGCAAAAGCAGAATTGAGGGCTCATGCACACAGATTAACAGGCCTGCCTTGTTAAAATCTCATGCATAAAATTCCAGCAACAGGTTACTGAGACTGTATATTACCGAAATTATAGCAACATTAAAAACTGCCATACAGCAAAAAGGAATTAATTACTGTAACATTAACTGCGTTTCTTTTGTAACGCGTTACTCCCAACACTGTTAAGGCGGATGAAAGTTGCTGTCTCGATTATGAAGCTGTTAAAATGCTAACTAAAGTTAGCTAACAAATATATTAATCTACGTGCTAGCATTAGCTAATGCACACCAGAGCTATCCACCAAGTAAAATATTTCCAAACCCAGAGTGAGCTCAACTTTAGGTAACTTACACAATTGTGTTGTCTTGCTAACAATAATAAACTTAACGTTACCAAGAAAGATGCTGGGAGTCTCTGCGTCTGTCCTCTCCTGCTTGTCCTTGCCAGTCACGCCTCTTTGGCTCTTTTCACATTTAACTTCTGCAGGGAGCTGACCGGATATTCTTCACTTCTGTGTTCTTCTCTTATTATGTCTTAGGTGTCCACCTTCCAAGTCCGAGTCGTTAAAGTAAAACAAAGGAAACCTGAGAAACAAAATTATTTCTGGTCAAAAATGTCTGCCCTCTCAACGACTGTACACACATTAACTTTAGTTAAACGGACTTTCTGTGTGATTGGGTCGTTGATTTGAAGGGAGGGCGTGCCAGATAAGGTGTGGTTCAGCGTTGCAAACATATGACATCACATCCTGTTTGGGGCATTTTTCACAAATATTTGTTAGCTTATAATTGGGATATTTGTTCGCGTATAAAAATTTCCTCTACAAACTTTTATGGACTTGGTCCAGAGATCGTCCGTGCCAACTGCGATTGCAAGGCATCGCGGTTTCCAGCCCCACTCGGGCTTGGACCCCTAAAAATATATTAACAATCCAATTACAAGAGTGATCATATTATAAAAATGTAGTTGGGAAATTAAAAGAATTAATTTTTATTAAAACATTTTATTAGAAAAGTAATCAGATTACATTGGAAAATTAGATTACAAAATAAAAACGATTAATTGAAATATTACCAGTGTAATCCAATTTCAGAAGTAATCAGATTTCAGAAGTGATCAAGTTGAGTCATTAGATCACAATGAAACAAATTACCAAAGTAATCGAATTACATATGTAATCAAAGTACCTTGCAAATAGATCAGTGGAAAAAAATATTTGAAATTTAAAATTCAGATCAGAAAATTGGATTACAAATGTAAACAAATAACAAAAGTAATCAAGTTGTAAATCTTTAGATTACAGGTCATCGAATTATGGAAGTCAACAAATGCAATCACATTACATTGGAAAAATAAGATTAGAAAATACGATTCAATGGGGAAAAAAAATTGTTGCAAGAGTAATGGGATTACAAAAGTAATAACGTAAAATAATCAGATTACATTGCAAAATTAAATTACAAAATAGTCAATGAAAAGATTAACACCAATGCAATCAATATCAGAAGTAATCAGATTACAAATGTAATGAAGTTAGAAGAGTAATCAGATTACAAATGTAATGAAGTTAGGAGAGTAATCAGATTACCTTGCAAAAATTTAATTAACATAGATTCAATGAAATAATATCAATGTAATCAATATCAGAAGTTATCAGATTACAATGGTATTCAGATTACAACAGTAATCAAGTTATGAGAGTAATCTGAATACAAGAAATCAGATTACAAATGTAATGAGGTTATAGGATTAATCAGATTACATGTAATCTGATTATTATCTATTATAATGTTTTAATTTGTGAAGCTGCCAAATACATGTAAAGTACACAACATTTTCCTTAGTAAAAGTAGCAAGTACAAAATGAAAACGGTGGCTACTTCAAGTATTGAAGTAAAAGAAAACTTTTGGCAAAAAAAGTTCAAAATGGTCCTTTTTATAAGAGTTATATTGTTACAGTATATTATATTATTGGAATATTATTACTGATGCTTTAACACATTTTAATATTATATCTGATGGAGGTGGAACACATTTTAACTACTTATATACAGTGTAATATTTTATACATTGATATGTTTTACTCTTGATTTGTAAGTAACTAGTTACTGCAGCTGTCAAATAAATATAGTGGAGCAAAATGTACAGTGTTTCCCTCCTATATGTAGTAGAGTGTAGTATTAAAGTACAAAGTAGCATCCAATATAAATAATAAAGGAAACTAAGTACCTCAAAGTTGGGTATTACTTAATGTGTCTGGCCAATAAGATTACTGAAGCAGCCCCAATAAAATAACTTCTCAGGTTGTGTTTTCTTGTTTTGGGCCACACCATGATGCAGATGTGTTAACACCATAAAATATAATTTACAGTAAGTCTGCAGAGCACACATGGGGACTTCTGTCCTATTTACTTTGAGCCGGCTAACCTCTAGTCTCTCTCGGTGAATGAGTGACCAGACTTGGCTTTGTTTTAATGGGCGGGCCAGTGTCTCCCCTCGGACAGGCCAATAAAACTAGAGAGCTGCTTGCAGCTTGGTCTGTGCGTTACATAACAGTACTGCGGGTCCACTGTGCAGGCAGTCAGTGTAGGTTCACCTCCACTCATCGGTTTACTTCTTCACAATGGCAGCTGCGAAGAAAGTCTGCATAATTGGCTCGGGAAATTGGTAAGCTGATATGTCAATGTATTGAACTGTAAACTGACGGGGTGTTAAACATGGTTAACTTTGGAGTGCTTCAGCTTGCTTGTCAGCCCGGTGTACCGATGCTAACCGACTTAGCATCACTGGGCAAACATCCAGCTAACGTTATATCTTAGAAGTTTGACTTGCAAACTGTGTACGATGAACTACTAAAATATAACGTTTCGTTTGCTGGAGCACCAGATTTAGCCAGATTGAATATGGTCACATGCTAAACGGACAGAGTATAACGTTACAGAAAACTGGCCACATGTCAGTCACGATTAATAGGATTTTGTGGTCATGTAGCCATACTGTGTCAGCAACAGAGATACAACACGTTAACCCACTCTCCTTAGCACCTCCTACAGTAGAAATATGTACATGTTATTTTACAGCCATTATCTAAATGACGCATCTGTCACCCTCAGTGGGCGCGTTTGGGTGGGTGAAACCAATCGCCAAACCCCACTCAGCATTCGGATAGTTTAAAGTTATCTAGTCCACTTCGAAATCCCAGAGTGAGGAAATATAAATTCAGACGATAAGTGAATAATTAAAGTCTTCTTGTAAATTCGGCATATAGCTGTAGTTTATCGACCAAACCACTGTATCTTATTTATCACAACTCTGTTGGTGTACACAGTTTGTTTACGATTGTAGCTCTTGTAACGAAATCAAATTTAAAGCTTAATAAGCTCATTGATGCTTAATGCATTGTTGTGCTGAATTGATGTGTTGGCCACGAATTATTAGAATAATTCTCAAGATCAAACGATCTTGAAATCAGCCGATTTCTCAATGGAGTTTGGCGCAGTGTTGTCTCCACACCAAATTAATCAAGGTTGCCACACATTTCAGCTTATCTTGAGTGCAGCCTGCCAGCTCAGAAAACAGCAGTTGATCAATTAAAGTAATCATTAAAGTGAACCTGTGGAAAGAACAGAGGAGCCGTGACAAGTAATACCCTGGTAATCGCACCAACAGTCACGTGATTGCAATAAATCTGTAAAGAGTTTATCACCAGGACTTCACTGAGTGTTGAATCATTACAAGCACCTCAGCTTATCATGAGTGTATCTCTTCTGGATCCACACTGTTTCATTATTGTATTGCTTTGATTTTAAATGCAGTATGCATTGTAACGAGTTCTTTCTTATGTAAATGAAATACTAACCTGTAACTATTAACAATACAGGGGGTCTGCCATTGCCAAGATAGTGGGTGCCAATGCTGCACAGATTTCAACATTTGACAGCACCGTAAAAATGTGGGTGTTTGAGGAGACTGTGAATGGGCGCAAACTGACTGAAATAATCAACACTGACCATGAAAATGTGAAGTACCTTCCTGGGCATAAGTTACCAACAAATGTGGTAAGAAACTGTTGGTCCCTCACCATTTAACAGTAATTTTGTTTAGTGCGTGGGTGTACTGTGTTATTTTGGGTCCTTGACACATTTCCAGCATTATGTGTACAGACACATTATGCTTTGTATCGGCATTTCTTCAGATTGCTTCCTCCACCACAGCCTTTATAATAGATTATTAGCCTTTTTATAATTGACTGTAACATCTGTTTTCTGAATGTGCTCTTAAAACAGGTTGTTTCACCAGCTCTGATGTAGGTTGCGATATACTTTTATGTATGTCATACCTCTTACAACTTCATCCTCACCCTCCTCAGGTGGCTGTCCCAGACCTGGTGGAGGCGTCCAGTGACGCAGACATTTTGGTGTTTGTGATCCCGCACCAGTTCATTGGGAAAGTATGCGACACCATGAAGGGCAAGATAAAGAGTGATGCGCTGGGGATATCCCTCATCAAGGTTCAACTTTGTTCTTTGTGCTAAAATTTGTTTCACCATTTTTCTTTTTTTTTTTTTTTTCCTCTGAATTTTGGTGTGATTCTTATTAATGTTGAATGCCAGACTCATGCTGTCTATGACCAGGTTAAAGGAGGTGAAAGCCAGCTGTGCAGTGTGTTTTTTTTTTTTAACCAAATACCAGCTTAGTATGGCTTAATGTAAATACACTACTTGTGTATGTGTTTTTGTTTCTCCAGGGTGTAGACGAGGGGCCTGATGGACTTAAACTAATCTCAGATGTGATCCAGGAGAAGCTTGGTATCACCATGAGTGTGCTGATGGGGGCCAACATTGCCAATGAAGTTGCTGATGAGAAGTTTTGTGAGACCACCATTGGTTAGTCTGATTTTATTTTATTTCTTGTCTTGAAACATTTTTTGACTGCTGAGCATAGGGTTGTTGTTTTGAAAGAAATTATTGTTGTTTATTATTTTATTAATTAGTTTGACTTTTTTTAAAGTAAGATTTAAAGTTACGATAAGCAGGTTTCAGCCTTGAAGCAGGAGGTATGTTTGTTGCAGTACTCAAGCTTTCTGCATCATCAGCATCGTGGTGACTGTTCAATCTGCTTTGTAGTTGATGGGATTTACTATTAGTGCATTGTTAGAACACTGAAAGGATTAATACTTGTTGGATCAGGGCCTGCAAATGTAACTTGTTTAAGGTATTGGCGCATTACAGCTTTTCTCTTAAAGTCACTGTGTTTTAACCATGAAATTCTACTAGTTTAAATGGTGGTGAATGCCACAAGTCATCTTGCAGAGATGCCAAAAGATAACCAGGTTCTGTTTTTTTCCGCTTCCAGGGTGTAAGAATAAAAACCATGGGGCCCTCCTGAAGGAACTCATGCAGACCAACAACTTCAGAGTTACTGTAGTAGAAGAGTATGATGTGGTGGAAATCTGTGGAGCCTTGAAGGTGAGCTTTATTACAAACACGGCCTTTTACATCTTACATTTGAACTTTCATAACAGTTTGCTAATGTTATCATTTTGCAACACTAAAAATTGTTCAGCCAAGTTCCACAAGAGTCCATTTAGCAAACATGACATCTGCAAAACTATCTGCAGCTGTCTGGGCAAAAGTCAGACAAAAAAAACTAATGCACTTAATAACATTCCCCCACTGCAGACCTGTCAAATACAATGCAAAGTATCTTTGTAAAGGTAATACTACTTGATTATGCACACAAGATTATACTGCTGAGAAAAAGAATGCTGACAAATTACAGAAAATGACATGTAGTTTGGCTTCTAAGCAGCAACACTGACTGAATAAATCTGCCCCTGGGATACATGCCCAAACATAAAGCAGTGCACTTACAATATTTAAAGGCCCCTTTTTTGTGTTATTCTGCTGTGACCGGTGTCAGGTTTGCATCTGCTTTAACAGTCATAGTGCTGCCATTTAGCCCAAGATTTACAGATTTCACATTTAATTTGGCGTGCATATTGAGAATACAATATTTTTCACAGCGTTCGCTTGTCATTAGACATTTATCATCTGATAGGCTTTACACATTTTAATAAATATCAGTATTATAGATGTAACTTGTCACTAACGTCTGTGTCTAAAGATTAATCACTTAGCATTAGTAAATAAGAATATCTTTAAGGTTTGGACTGTTGTTTGGAATGCTTCACAAACATGGCTTAACTTAAGTAACTTTGTGAATGGCTGGTGAGACGGACAATGCTGTTTGAGGTTATGTCGTTCATTGATGTTTGTCCAATTTACATATAAGCTCTCGCGCTTGGAAAGTTTAGCACGTAAATTAATTTATTCATTGATTTAGACAGTATGTGGATGTCCTCCAGATAGTATGCATCCTGTGTAAGGAATCCAGGTGTGTCTTCCGCTCGTGTATCTGCAGTTTTTGTTTAACACTTTTCCTTCTCATCCGTCCTTCAGAACATCGTTGCGGTTGGAGCAGGTTTCTGTGACGGTCTGGGCTACGGTGACAACACAAAGGCAGCAGTGATCAGGTTGGGCCTGATGGAGATGATTGCCTTTGCCCGCATTTTCTGCACTTCTGGGCCCGTGTCCTCCGCAACCTTCCTGGAGAGCTGCGGCGTGGCTGACCTCATCACAACTTGCTACGGCGGCCGCAACCGCAAAGTAGCCGAAGCTTTTGTAAAGACGGGGAAGGTGAGAGCTTAGATTTTCAAATATGTCTACAATTTTATGAGAAAAGGAAATATGTCTAATGTGTTTAGATTTTAAGAAATTCCTTCCCAATCAGCAGCCAAAGCTGATGATGACTCTTGGTTTGTTGACAAGTGCTAGAAAGGGTCAAACTGTAATGAATAAATTGGTGCCGCCAAGCAAAAGTACTTTCTTAAATGATGCACTGATGAAATAATCTGTAGAAGCTTTGAGTACTAAAACCATCATTAGCTGCAGCCCTATTACGGTCTTATATCCCAACGTTAGAATTATGCTTTCAATAGTATTTGACCATAGACTCTAAGATCTTGTTTTAAACCGGAGACTGGATTACTTTTATTTGTACAGAAGCTTTGAAAAACTGTTACAAAGTGCTTAACAGTAAAAAAATCAAAGAAAATCCAAAATATAAGCAAGATAATTTTATTCACTTTTTATATTCTAATTATGAATTACCACCTTTTAAACTTTTTCAACTTTGACAATCTGACGGAGCCTACATACATAGAGTATACCTAGAGTCAAATTAAATGATTAAATTGGATTTTGTTATGTTTTATGGTGATAGTAGCAGAAAAAGGGGGGAGGGGGGTCACAAGAAAAGCGTCAAACCTTTTTTTTTTTTTTTATCATGAGAGAAAATACTTTAATGGATAAACATGAACAACAACAAATGAAGTAAGCATTCTGCACTATACTAATGGTAATTCAGTCTGCAACATATTGGATTCAATTGGGTCCTGAAGTATGAGTTTATAAAATTGTGTGTGGACCATCTTTCTTTTTTCCATGTAACATGTTTCTGCCCAGTCCATTGAGGAGCTGGAGAAAGAGATGCTGAATGGTCAGAAGCTGCAAGGACCGGCAACGGCAGCGGAGGTTTATCTCATCCTCAAGCACAAAAACCTAACTGACAAGTAAGTTAAGCACCAACACAGAATCAAAGCACTGTTTCCATTATTTGTGTGCTCATCAATACCTCCTCCTTCCTCTAGGTTCCCTCTGTTCAATGCAGTGTATCAGATCTGCTATCAGGGCCATCCAGTCTCAGAGTTCATAAGCTGCTTGCAGAACCACCCAGAGCACATGTAAGAACAGCAAACAGACCAAGTGCCTTCTAAATTAAGAACATCCATTACCTGTCAGAAATAAATGAGAGCTGACCAGTCACTCCATAGCTGTCGTGCAACTAAATGTGGTTGCACAACGTGTGTGCGTGTGTTCAACTCTGGTTCGGCCACTTTGTCGTTAACATTCTGTTTCTGACATCTTTAAGTGCTTTCTTTTATTTCCTGACGTATAATGAAACTTAAAGGATCATATTTTTCTTTTACCAAGTGGTGTTTAGCTAGCTCTTTTAATTCCCAAGATTTAAAAAAAATATATATTTTAGCCAGATGAAATCAGAATGCATCATGTTGCCAAATTGAAAACGCATCAGAAATACAGATTTTATAGGATATAAAAATGATTTGAAAATGTTTGTTGATGACATTGACTCAGCCCTCGACTGCCATTCACTTAGTTTGTACAATGTTTATGGCACTGCATCATGCGTTCAGATTTCGGCAGTGCAAACCGCTCAGGGTAAAGACCTGTTGACACACTTCTAAAGAGGGAATTATCACTATTATCTAATATCTCTGTTGCCGTCCAGTGAATGCCTGTCCATTACCACAAGTTGTTTAATTATAGATGTAATACCTCACTTCATTATGTCTTTGTATGTTTTAAAGTGTCTTACATAATTCACATGATATTTCCTGTCTTGTACTGTATATTAACATACTGTCAAACGCACAACAACAGTTTTTAACTCAATAAATGCAAGTGCCTTAGAATGCACCTTTGCTCTTGGCCATTGTCTATCTATAATGTATATTTTTGAGGGGGGGGGGGGGTCAAACCTTAGACTTAGCATCTGTCCGCTATGCCATTTGTTATTGTGACCCTGCCTCACATTGTTCACTCAGTTATGGCTAATGTGTGTGTGTGGTGGAAAATTACGTTATCATTTGTCTGTGAATAAATCAATTCTTTCATCAAATCATGGCTGGAATCATTTGTCACTCTTGCATTAGAAATCATCTATTTTAGCTACACAGCCAACACAACAGTGAGAATGTCAGTAGAAAGAAATACTGCCAGAATATTATTTTTTGAAAAAGTAAGTCATCAGGCAAATTGTATTGATTACCATATATAGCAATATCGACATACTAATAGATTACATAAGATAAAAAGATCTGTATACATAGTCCTGCCGACAGTTTGGCACTATTCACTTAACAGGTGTCAGTAACACGCAGCAATGTGCCAACAAAGGCACGGAAGAAAGAGTGGTAGAAAGTAAACATGGATGTAAACAATGCTGGACTTCAAATTGGCTTTGTAGATGTTTTGAGTAAGGAAATGCATTCAACACATTTGCATTCAACTCCACGGGGCCCCTTTTAATGAGTATGGCAAACTGCATTTCATTACACACTGCTTGTGTGAGAAATTAAACCGTGAATCATTGAAAAACACTAAATAACAAGGACAGAAATCAGATGCTGCACTGCCCTAAATACAAGACAAAGTAAGGCAGTGGCAGGAAGATGAAAGGAAACATTCATTATACAACAATACTTGCTCTGCATCACATCCGAAATGGTTCACTTCAAACTTATTTATCGCTCTAACATCAGCCAGAGCCCTTTCCCTTATTCAGAAAATAGGGTTTAAAAATGTGGCTTAAACTTGCTGTAACATTGCTCTGTTGCAGAGTAATGCAATACATGCCCAATGTGATTCAGTGTGTGCTTACCCTTTTAGGACAGGCAACTCCTGGAGAATGTTACTAGAAAGGAAGTTAACTGCATGACTGGCTGATGAATTACCTTTAATCAGCTAAACTCCTCTTCTTCCTGTATGTGAGTACATGCTGCACACAACAGCCACATTTACAGCCTTGTAACTAGTGAATACACTTCACTCATGTAGGATTGTCAAGGAAGTCAAATCCTCAAAACATTTGATTTGAAGGAATAGCTTGACATTTTGGTTAAGCTTTCTTGCTGAGAGTTGGACAATATTCTTCCCACTCATGTTTGTAGGTAACTCAGCTTAGCATAAAGAATTGAAACAGGGAAATAGCTAGCCTATGTCTGTCCTGTTAAAAAAAAAATAATAATAATTTATTCTGAAAAACACTACCTCGTTTGTTTAATCTGTACAAAAACAAAAAAGTGTAAAAATTACACTTTGTGGTTTTACAGGATAACAGAACTCCAGGAAGTCACTACCGGCCAAGAAATAGCTCAAGCATGCAACTCCCCAAATTGTCAAATAAAAGACAAAAAATACACTTAATTTTAGCAAGGTGGACCGGCAGATTTTTTTGGCTTTCACCAGAGCCAGGCAAGTTGTTTCCCCCGCTTCAGGTATTTATGCTAAGCTAAGCTAACCGGCTGGCCGTAGATTATTTAGTGCACTGATCTTACCATATATAGCTTGGAAAGAAAGCAAATACGTGCATTTCCCAAATTGTCTAACTAATCCTTTTAAGATTTTATTGAATGGTGATTGAGTTGTTGAATTAAAATATATATTCTTTAGGCTACACTTATCACAACATAATTTATACTATTGTGTCCCTGAGGCGTGCAATCTCTGACATGAATAGCAATTGTAAGTCGCTTTGGATAAAAGTCAATGAATAATTGTAATGAAGCAATAAAAAAAAAGAAAAAAAAGAAATTTGAAATAAAATTTTTTTAAAAAAGCACCACAAAAGCATGAAACACATTAACAGAGAAGCAAAAGCAGTTTATTAAAAGTAGTGGAAATGTAGCTAGCTTTACATGCCAGTGTGCAGTTAACAGCAGTATACAGTACGTCATAACAAAGACATTCACTATTGACCTGTGGTAGTCACTGCTGCTCTCGGGATATTTTGAAATATGGAATGAACATCAGCAACTTAAATAAACTTGTGGGAAAAAAAGTAAACAAAAAAGGGAATGAAGCTCCCAGGGAGGCTTACTAAACAAGACAAAGAGCTCATTTTCTTGTCCGTAAGGATACTTAAGACTATTCCAGTACGAATGCTTTGAAAAGAAACGGACTGCATTGCCCTTTAAACGCCAAAGACTATTTATCTTAAACAGCCTTGGTCCCAGGCAGGAGGTAAAAAGACAGTACGCAAGTTGTAAAAAGAAATTCCACTAAGTGTGATTAAATAAATGCAGTCAAAGCATATTGGTATTACAATCGCAACGCTTATAAGAGTAACAGCTGGAGAACAATCACTCCTGTTGTTCCTCGTCTCTGCTGTGTTCAGTTACCATCTTTGGTACAGTGCTTAACACTGGGTGAGCATGACTCAGCTAAGTGTATTGTTGTTGCTCTGCTCTGCTTGTTACTCGGCCATTCGATTTACAATCCTGAGAAATTAAGACCTAATTAATAGAGACATGGACACGGAGCTAGTTCATCAGACAGTTATTTTTTGTTCGCAATACCCTGGTTCAGTTTTTTTTAAAGATTTTTTTGTCCCCTTTTTATCTGACTAGGTCCCACCTCTCAAATGAAACATAAAAAGTTGCTGTGAATGTATGAATTTA
The DNA here is from genome assembly GCF_021292245.1 of Micropterus dolomieu. NCBI lineage: Eukaryota > Metazoa > Chordata > Actinopteri > Centrarchiformes > Centrarchidae > Micropterus > Micropterus dolomieu. The sequence continues at coordinate 11,017,585 of NC_060157.1, forward strand.
AAAAAACCCTACCCTTTTGAATGTCTGATGAACTGGCTCCAAGGAATAATTGCACCTCCTTCCCCGAAGACATTCCAGTAATGAAACATGAAACGACTCAGACTGCTGCACCCCTCCTACTATCCTACCTCTATTCCTCCCTCATCTCATCACAACTCACAGTTTGTGAGGGTTGACCCATTTGTAAGTGCCTTCATAGCGAAATCCAACTTTCTGTGCAAGGTCGTCTGCTTCGGCTGGGCCACGGCTAAGAAGAAAAGAGAAACAATCAACACTCACTGTTACATTCCTATTCCAGCTAAGGGCAGAGTGAACAACATTTCCTACCTTCCGTATTTGTAAGGAATGGGTTTGGGCTTCTCTTTGTCTATCTGATGAAGAAGAGGTGTGAAGATCCTCCATGCTTCCCTTAGTTCATCACTGCAGAGACACAATTCAACATGTGGTGGAGGACATGACAACAGAGCTGTCAGGCAGCTGAGAATATGTATGTGTTGCCATCTAGTGTGAAGAACTGTTCACAGAAAGCACATGCAATATGCTGTTCCAACACACAGGTTTAGTTTACAAGTAGAAACACGAGAGTGGAAAACAAAGACAGACCTGCGTACAAAGTGCATCTGACTCCCACAGAAGACATCCAGAATGAGGCGTTCGTAAGCGTCTGGAAGTTTTACATCCTGGAAATAAGACAGGAATTTCAGACCATCACTTATTTAAATCAGAAAAATACATTTAACAAATTGAAAAGGTGACTTAGTTTTTCTTTGTCCTGTTTAAATCACTAGCTCTAGGTTAGGGTTTCTGTTCCCTTTGCCTCTTTCCTCGCTGTGATAAAGTACATACTGCATAAATAAATCAACTTGAACCTGCCTTGTATCTACTCTTGTAGGTGAGGTCCAGCTCAGTTTCCTCAGGGCTGAAGTATACGCCAGGTTTCTTGCTCATCATCTTGGCGTAGACGGCCTCGTTGGGCTGTACGCGCACCACAAGCTCATTCCTGCGACACATATCTCCAAAAATGTCCCCTGGAACGTCTGTGAACTGCAGCCGTACCTCGGCTTTCCTCTCGTTCAGAGCCTTTCCACAGCGAAGGATGAAAGGAACACCTGAGGAGCAACACATTTTTATGGCAATGCATTATGAAAGAGCACAGGGCAACGTGAGATCAGGAGGATTTGTTTTTGTAAAGGGCACGGTGTGTTTACCATCCCAGCGTTCGTTGTGCACATATAGTACAGCGCAGGTAAAGGTGGCCTGAGTCGATCCTTTAGGAACTGTGGGATCATCAAGATAACCCAGTTTGGCTTCTCCCTCACCCTCTGGATCCCCCACATACTGACCCAGCACCACATCAGACATGGACACTGGAGCGATGCACTTCAGCACCTTCACCTACAAGAGGGAACACGAGAGAACAGACATCCTGTGTTTTCACGCTCAGAAACATAAACCATAATACATCTCTCCATACTGTAGTATTGGAGGAGGTGTTGAGAGCGTCGGGTCTCTGGGAGACGAATTTGTACCTTTTCATCCCTGACATCATCAGAGCTGGTGGATGCTGGCTTCTCCATGGCAACCAGGCAGAGCATCTGGAGCAAGTGGTTCTGCATGACATCGCTGATCACAACAAAGGGAACAGGTGGCCACACAAAATACAGAGGAGAATGTGATGGCTGCGATCATAATCATTACATTACAATTATAACTGATCATTTGTTAGCACTGATATTGCTACTATTAAAACTGGTCAAATCTAACGCTTTGCTTTAACACACGAATTTAGCATTTAAAAGCACTTTATAAAGAGAGTGTCCACAGGAGGAGTTATAGTTGTTGATAAATACATTAACAAACATCTGCTTACAACCACATTAGAGTTTCATTTACAATTTAATTTAATGTTTATATTATATACACTGCTTACAAATGCTAAATGGGGTGGTGTGTAAATGTGGGGGAGGGTGTAAAATGTTAAAGTATAAAAGTACTGATTACAATTTACAGTAACTAAAAATGTAGAGTTCAAGTGTAGAAGCTCCTGATACTGTTTTCTGCTCATTTGAAAAAAACCTGGGTACAAAAGCATTAAAAATTTAAGAAAGACCAACTTTAAAATTTATTTGTTTTCCACTCACCGGATGATGCCAAAATCATCAAAGTAGCCTCCTCGTCCCTGAGTGCCGAATGGTTCTTTGAAGGTGAGAACAACACAGGCCACACTGTCTCTGTTCCAGATCGGCCCAAAGATGCGGTTCCCAAACCTGCAATGAACATCACGTAATTGTTCTCTGCTAGGCCGCACGCACAGCATGACAAGACAGCCGTTCATGACAACATGCATAAATATTTTCTCTTCTGTTTTGTACTTGGTTAGAGGCCAATTTGTGTTTTTTCTAAACCACAAATCAGCTGAAACATGTGAGCTGAAAGTGTTGTATAATTCAAATGACCTGAAATCCTCAGTAGAGCTTTGTTTTAGGGTCAAATTAAAAAAGAAACACCTTTCCTTTACAACACAAAGAATTACAATGCACAGGGACAAATACCAACAACTCTAAGAAGAAAAGCACTCAGTTGAATTAAATTATTTTTTTAAACTCTATTTGATATTTGTAACTTTTAACAATAATACCTTCCCAAGATATCAAACAAAAGTAACACACTGTAATTATGCGTGTTCCCACCCCTATAACCTTTAAAAAAAAAAAAAAAGAATAAAATAATAATAAAAAGATGGATTTGGTTTAGGAATTTCCTCAGATATACTATGAAATCTATGTGCGTATTGTGCAATTTTTTGTGTAATATTTGTTTCTGATCTTCCATCTTATTTCTAACATGTTAACTAATTTCTGCAATGATTTATCATCTCCATTGTGTAGATTTTATTAATTGTATCTTCCATTTGCCTGTTTGTGGTGCAGTTGGATCAGCTGGGAGTAGCAGAGGTGTTATACCCAGTAGTAATCGCTCTGAGCCCAAAAAAAAGTTAGCAATGAAATATTGTATCCATGATTTTATAATGACAATAATATCTTATTTGACAATTATAATCTTTACAATGTATCATAATAAATAAATGCAAGTAAAAGCAACCTTATTATTTTCCTCACCTGAGCACCATGAGGTTCTGCACCATTTCCTTGCCCAGATAGTGATCTATCCGGTAGATTTGTTCTTCAGTGAAGAGGGAGGACAGGTGAGTGGACAGCTCCTCAGAACTCTGAAGGTCATGTCCAAATGGCTTCTCTACGATTACCCGGTTCCAGCCTCTACACAACACACACGAAAATGAACATGTAAATCACATAAAATGGGACACAATTGGGTTTAAATTGAGTTTCCTTTAAATAGTGAATTTGGGTCAGTACTTTTTGCACTCTTTGGGATCAGCTGAAGGTAAGCGTTTCTTTTATTTAGCCTACTCTCACTGATATAAATGGGGTAGACAAAATAATAGGAACACCAGAGTGTATGGTTTCACCCATGGAAGGACCCAGAACGTCCAAAGATTTGCAAGCAGACACCTAAATACACACCTCTCAACCATTAGTGCTGCTGCTGGTAAATGTATTCCTGTCATATGTGATGTAAAATCACATCTGACAGGACATAGAAAGGTTGGGGTTTAGGCACACTGTATATGGAATTAATAAAAAATAAAAAAAATTAATAAATCACTGAAGAGTTCACAAAGGTACATTATTGGAGCTTTAAGACATTCAGACATAGCAAGACAGCACACAGACACTCACAAAACAAAAAGAAAACAGTGTGACACAACAACAGAGTGTGCACTGACTTTGTGCTCATACAGCAGTGCCTTATGTTCTTGGTAACATCGTGGTAGACGGTGGGCGGCAGCGCCAGGTAGAAGAGACGGTTTGCCTCAGGTCCTCCGGGCAGAGACAGAATGTGTGTGTTGAGTTTGGAGAAGGAACTTTCATCTGCGTATTTCCCACTGATGTAAGTGTTCCTGCTGAAGAAGGTCGACAACCGCTCTGCTTCTGTATCTGCCGCCTTTTAAGGTGACATGGCAAACTTGTTAAAAGCAGTTGCTTATATACACATCCAGGGGGGACAAAATGTGGGAGAGCGGATTTAAGGTGTATGGAGGGCAAGATGTTAAATGACATCAGTGACATTTGACATTGCAGGTGTACTTGTCTAATTGTAAAATTAATAAAATAAGCAATAACTCATATGGATAATTAATAGAGGGAAGACAACTTGGTCCTTAGTTTAATTTGGAACAAAAGAAAGGTAACAGAAAGTTAAGATATTGGCTAATTTATTATATTTTATTTGTATCTAGTCTTTTGTTTAACTAATCTCAGCTTGACACTGAGTTCAGTTGTTCTTTTGTATCTGGAACATTCTGTATGTTCAGCAGGTTTTCTTTAATTTACTTCCACATTTACTTTTTTTAATTAGAACGCTCCTGTACATTTTCAACACTTATAAAACTCTTTCAATGTTTACCCATCTTTGTTGTTTTAGCTGCATATATATATTTCTATCTTCCTGAAAACTATGAACTGTGTGTAAGTAGGCAGTGAACTTGAAACTTAAGTCATATTCCCTGAATGTGCCCACATACAGAACTACAAGATACTGAATAATATTAGATTGCAACTAATCTCCCCTCACAAACAAATAAAACCTTAAGAGCCTTTGAGATGTTAAAAAGTTGTGCAATTATCATTACTGATTAGGAAGAAACTTGGCAGGGCCTGTAAACTCTTGCTCATGAACATGACCACCTTAAATTACTCTGACAAGACTTACCAAAATTGATAATTATCCTGACCAGTGGGTCAGTGGGCAATATGGCCAAAATCACATATGTAACAAAAAAAACAACACTCGCGCGCGCGCACACACTCTCTCTTGCTCTCTCTTTGGGGTACAGGTACTCTCAAAAGAATAATGCCGGATTTGCTCATGTTTGTAAAGATGTTGAAAGCCCGTTTAAAAATAGATTTTAATTATTATCGAATGATGTAGGATCTGGAACGTTTTTTCCAGTATGTGGTGTTACAAGAATGTTCTTTGTTGGGTTGTAGATGATGAACTGCTTTTTCAAAGTGTGCTGAGATAATTTGGATTTTGTGAATCTTGTTTTACTGATTGTTGTTGTAGTTTTGTAACCTCTAATAAATGTATTGTTGTCTCTCTCGTTGTCTCTCTCTCCCCCTCTCTCTCCACCTGCTCTGTATTTACAATTTCACTCTCCTCCTCCGTGTTTTCTTGTCACTCTCTTGACGGTAAACCAGCTTAGAGGTGCATTACAGTCACCAAAAGAGCTGCAACTGTGGTAAGCAGCTCTGGAGCCCAAATCATGTTACTTTGCAAGGCACTTTGTGAGATTGCCCAGAAGTGCAAATTTCTTGGTCCAACTTAATTTCCCTAGCTTGTTCTATACTTTGTCTACTAGACAGGAAATTAATGTTTTTAAGCTGGGATGACAGAATAAGTGCAAACCAGCATGCTTTTTTATAAGTAACTGGTTGGGGGCCATCTTAATATGTTAAACATGGAGAGAGCAACTGTTTTTCTTTAATACTTGTCACTGGGACTTCATGTAAACACACACACACACACACACACACACACACGTAACATAGCCTCACTGTATTATCCTATAAACTTTTGTTTCCTTGTGTTGTAAAAAATTGCATCTCAAAATGTCCAGCTTTACCTTCATGTATGGCATGCAAGAAGACCGAATGGCATCAACTGTCAAGTCAGAGCGAGCAAAGCCCACGAAATAGGTCTGCTCAGGGAGGAGGCCATCTCTGAACAACCACCTGGGAGAGTACAGAGAAACATATGGTTCACTGCACCCAACTTCAGAAGCTCCAGTCCAGATTAGAGGAGTTTCTCAGAATCTGCTCTCTTTCTGATGTAAAAGCCTTTCACTTGGGTCACAGATCCACTCACCAAAGAGTTGGGTAGATTTTCTTCTTAGCCAGATCTCCCTACAGATGCAAACACACAATCAGATATGTGACTTCACCTTTAAAAACATAGGTCACGTACACAATAATGCAAGTGTGTATGCTGTGTTTTGGAGTTACTGTGCTGCTTATTTAACCAGTGTCAGAGTGATAATTATTTTCCATGACACAAAAGTCTCAAGATGCTGAAGCATTACAGGTTGCACCGTCTGGCAACAGGTAAGTAGGCTACTCTGGCTTATTTAAGAACTGTGTAACCTCAGTAATCCCACTGAAAGCAAGTACCAACCACCAACAGACAGTCTGGAGACAAAAGACTGTCCTGGTGCTTACTGAACTCATGCTGAAGAACTTGTGTAACAGTATCAACTTTTGATAGTGTTTGACATGTTTCACAAGACAACACATGGACTTTACTGTACAGTATACTAGATAAAGCCCTTGGATGCCAATGTCTGACAGGAGGCGCTTAAAATCAGGGATGACCTGAGGCAAACATCAATACACAGCATCAAGGACACGACAACGCATTAGAAGTCAATTCAAAGTAATTCCCATAATGTCATACTGCTGGCCTACATCAGTCTCCCTTTAAGACACGCTATTTCTCAGCTGGGAATTCCTGAACTTGTAACCTGGTTACATTATTTAAGAGTGTGTGCTTTAAATACTGTAGACGAGAGGAAGTGAACAAAAGTATGCAACTCACTATTCGCATGTGTCAATCTTTAATGTCACACTTGGGTTAAGAGGTTTGTTATTAATTTGCCCTTAATTACAACATCCAACAACAGTAGCAAAGTCAAGTCAAACTGTTAGACACAAATACAAATAGTATTGAATTAGTCGCAGTATGTAAATGTTTGGCCTGACTGTTTGTTAATGACATGGTGATAAACATGAAGGGGCTATGTTTTTGTTTTTTTTAAAAACAAGCTTGCAGGACACCCAGTTAAAAAACAGCTGCAGTAACATACAAGTATCCATAAAACTTGTAAAACCAGTGAGAGCTTAGCTTGCACACAGCCCAGCCCTTCACCTGACCTGCCCGTCTGTCTATCACACTGAAAGAAAACTGCTGACAGTCTGTGACAATGCAAAAATCGGCAACAGTGCCGCTCTCCTCTCCCAGGAAAGCAAACAGTGCAGGAGAAAGGAGGACACAGCCAGTGAATTATTGTAGCCTGACTAGATTTTCAAAAAAATGGACCAACACCCTCTTTTTCATATGTGATGGCAACAGTTATTGAAATACAGTGTTAAGAGATTTTTTTTTTTTTTTTTTTTTTTTTAAATGATTTTGCAGGAAATATGGTCTGAGCAGTGAAAGCAAAGCTGTTGCTGACAGCAAAAATGTTTGGCTACAACTTTACACATTCTCATAGATAAAACCACATTTCTGTTTAAATTTACAATAGCGTTAAGCATGTCTTATTTATTTTGGATGGACTGAAGTCATGTTAGAAGGAGAAGGCCAAGAGGAAAAACACCTGGACATATCATGTACCAAAGAAATGAGGAAACGGGTCTAAAAACGGCCAGAATGGCTGAAGTTGTTTTAGTTCCTGAACTCGACACCCTAACGGTATGAGGAAATAGTAAATGGGGAAAAGAGATATTTTTTAATCACATTATTGGGATGGATCAACTTAGTATTCAATTTATTTTAGCAGTAAAAGAAATCAACTTTGATTACGATAGGGCCAAGTGGCAACCTCTGGGTCTGAAAAGTGAAGCCAATCCAGAAGGGCCTTGAACCTGTATTCTTTCTAATGGCCAGCAGGGGCGACTGTCCAATTGCATTGGACTCAATGAGTTTATGGTCTCAATTGTTAGTTTCAAGCCTTATTTTTTAAATTATGGTCCCATTTAGAGGAAAATAGACAAAAAGCAGGTTATGCTTTAGGGCGTAGCCATTTGTGATAGACCAGTCATTACCATGGTGACCTATCAATCAGGATAGATGTGGCTCCTATCCACAGCACTGTGTGCGGTAGAAACAGCTTATTTAACAGCACTGCATTTAACTAGCTGTGTTTTTTAGTGCTATTTGTGCGTTTGTCAAAGAGCTTTGACGCTTTCACAGTGTGCTTTCAGTTGATTAGTGCACCTTGCTAACAAAGCTATCTAACCGCACCCTCTCATATAAATATGGTCACATCTAGTCCCAAAAACCAAGATGGCGATGGTTAAATTGCCAAACTCAAGAATTTAAAACAGTAGTCCACAAACCAATGGATGGCGTCCACTTCTTTTATACAGTCTACAGATAAGGCAGTCTACATGATGTGCATCAAATGCCAAATATTTTCAGTTGACCCTTTGCGAAACGACCCCCCAAGGTTGTATACAGGCTGTCAAACTGATGTAAAAAACAAAGACACAAGCTAAAGGCTACCGATCACAAAGTAAAAGTGAACCACCGTATTACCCGACTATTGAGGAAAAGGACAACAATATCAAGGATCAACACTGTTCTTGTAAAGCTGGGTATGTCTCTATTACAATCATGAAAAAGCAAAAACAGTAAGCCTATATAACATTACATTCAGTAATAAGTTAGCTAGCGTTAGCTAACTAACTAGCGAAGGGTCAATTAACAACCAAAATGACTGTCAACAACTGAAAACTGAAATATTTTCTGCTCATATGGTTAGCTTGGTTTACTTATTCTTTGCAGAATTGCACAGTTCAAATAAAAATGTTTCTGAACACTGTATTTCATTTAAGCAAAGTTGTCATAAAAAGTTGTTTTGTGTTAATACAATAATATACAGTTATGCATTTGAGGTATGTTTTAATGAATTAAATAAACAAAAAAAAAGGTTTCTGCACAAAATGCTAAGCAAAGTAAGGTATTAGGAAGAACCTTTGATACCCAGTCAGAGCTGTCTATTGAAATAATTAGTGAAGAGGAACCTCAAGATTTTCAATGTCACAATCTTGGGCTTTTGAAAGCTCAGATAACTGTGGTGCTTGTTTGCATAAGCTTGGTGAAATTGGTTTCACCATTTCCTTAATGACATTGTGTGCAATTATTGCAGTTTTTTTGAAAGATTACAACACACTTTCTTTGAAATTGTGGCCAACAATTCTTGCCTAAGTGACCTTCATTGTAAATGTGCCAAAAAAATAAGGGAACACAGAGAAAAGGTACATGCTCCAAATTGGTCTTAAAAGCTTAGTTATTTTTTGAAATCACACAGTGTGATCGGGGTTGCTCCAGACCATTAGCCCTTTCATTTCACACATGTACGCTGCGTTTCATTTAATCATGGACTACATTATGACCCCCCTCCCATGCTCTGCTCTTACCGATGCTCCCATGATTATGAAGATGTGAGCGTCGGACTGATGGAACTCTTCATCTTCATGCAGCTCTTTCCTCAGCTCCCCAAACACCTCAGAGCGAGAGAGGGGGATGTTGCTCATTTTCTCTACAAAACATACAAACAGAAAATCCAATAAAAAAAAAAAAACAAAAAAAAAAAACGCTTTTTTACATGTTAAACCAATCATCAAGAACACAAATACAGACTGTACTCTACCTAACACAGATTTACTGTGCCTCTACAGTAGGCCTGCATACAGTTAGTATGTAAAACACAACAGACAAAAAACCACAACAACAAAACAAGATAAAGTGCGAAAAAGTTTTAGTTCCATAACTACAACTCACGTCTAACTTTACATTTCTGCTGACCTTTGTCAAATGCATGCTGTACAGTTCAGGTGTTTTGGATGCATTTTTCTGACGTTCGAGGCAGTCAGTGATTGCCATTTATTTATGCACGTTATGAAAGTCAGACTGTAAGGTCTGTCTGTTGCCAATGATTTAATAAAAAGAAAAACACTTGCTGAATACTTGAATTCAATGTTCTTTTGCTCCCGGCTGGTGGCACCCAGAAGGGTTTAAAGAGACTAAATATAAAAGTTGCTCCTCCCTTTGTTTTGCATAACCAGCCTATTGAAGCTTGCATGAGTTATGTAGTGCATCACAGTAAACACCAAGCCTGTATTCATATGTCAGTGTGACATAACCGTCGCACTTTAGGTGATCCAGTGCAGATTGATTTCAAATGTCTGCACAGACATTGATCGCAGTGTGAGATTACACAACTCGAGCAAGTTTAAAGTATATGTGACAAGATTTTTATACCATGTGAAAGTTAACTGAATGTACAGATGAGGAGATTAATCAATTCATCATCAGCACCATTTCATAACCGATTCAGTTTTTCCAAGTAAAAAAATGCAAACATGGGCTGGTTTTAGCCTTGTTCATGGAAGGATTTGCAGCTTATCTCTGTTTTATAAAATCATAAACTGAATATGTTTGGGTTTTGGACTGCGGGACAGACAAAACATTTGCAGACTAGAACACTATTTTCTGACTAGACAAGACTGAATGCCATTAAATACAATGCTCCTATTACTTAATCAATTAATCAATCACTTAATACATCAACACTGAATATAATCATTAGTTTGCTAGCTCTAGAATAGATAACAATGGAAGCCTAAAACAATTTAAATTAAATATTAAAATACAACATAATTGTTTGAAAATGGTCAGCAGTGATGTAAAGTACACACAATTTTCACTAAATGGGCAATACCTGGCAAAACCACAGGTGCTTTACTTCCTCCGTTATCCAACAGTCAAAGTTAAGGAGTTGCAAATTTGAGAGACAAAGACAAACTTAGATTTCCTTGTGACTCATTTCAAGTTGTAACAACGAGCCAAATCAGGAAGCAAGTGACTTCTCTTTTCAGTAATTTGATCACTGACTTTATTTTCACACTTAAAGCCTGCAGGCTCGGGGCTGATAAATCTGCAACGCACCTGTGCAAAGCTCTGTGGCTTATTGTCAAACATCAAGTGTCATATAAGGTTACATTATGCAAATCATCGCTGACATAAGGACTGCATGTGGATTTCTGTTAGTCACTAACGTTAGCTAGCTCTCAGAAATAGCCTGACACACAAACACACACACTGTAATGATGTTAGTTAAATCCTCCACCAAATCCCGAACATGGAGGACTAAACCTTCCTGCAGAACACCTCGATAAAGCTGGTTAACGTTAGCTAACATAACAGTAGCTGACATGCTGATGTTTATGAGTGGATAGTTAGCTGCTAACATCCAGGATGATCCTCAGGTTATGCTGTTAGTAAACTGAGCAACAAAGCTGTTTTTTTTCGTAGGCTGAACGCCGGACTAACACTACAGAAAAACCGCCCTGTCAGCAGCCCTTTTAGCTTCACATGCTGTTATGACAACATGGCTTGACAAGCAACACATTCAAACTGCCGCGTCCAACTAGCAAACAGCGCCTAGCTTACAACTGGCGTTAGCTACGTGCAAGGGTAAACGGTTGAGCTACAGGAGAAAGGTGAAAATTAACTGCTACTCACAAGTCCGTGAACGAGGTGATAACCTGGCAGTTAAACCCCTGACCGAACGACGGGACACAGACTTTATGCACACTCACAGCGACTCAACAGTCAAAGCCTGTGCGCATTTGCGTGTCCTGCCTACTTCCCTGTTGAAGTGACAACGAAGAATTGCGAGATTTTTATTGGTTTGGGAGAAACTCACCAGCACTCGCTCGAGTCCCCATCACTGTCGAGATCAGTGACGTCACCAACTCTGCAGAGGGGCGTGGTTTAGCTGTACAGCCCACACACACACAATGCCCATTATGAAAACTGGAAAGGTGGGAATGTAGGCTATTCATTCTTCCTAACGATTTGGATGAGTACCAGGACACTTAAGTTTACAAAAAAAGAGTACATTAAGAAACAACTCTATCTTTTTATCTGTATTTTAAAAAAACAAATACAACCTTCCAGTTACTGACTTTTTCCTTTTTACAAGAAACTTAAAAAAACAGATTTTTTTTTTTTACAGATTGATTCACATTTTTGGAGTGTGTTTTTACAGGAAAAAGGAAAAGGCTGGTCATCCTCTTTGCATTGATTGAAAGTAGCCTAACTAAGTACACTTCTTGGATATTTGTTTCTGGCTTGAGTAATTTAATTTTCTCAAATACTGTTCTTTTAACTCCACTACATTTATTTGATAACTTGACATAATTCCCGTTTTGAAATGAATAATACAAAAACACTTGGGCACTGTAACTTTTAGCTAACTTTATAGGGTCAACAGTGCATTTTTTGGAAACTGTTTTCAGCTGTGGATTAATAAATTTTTGGTGCTAGATTTAATGCGGGATTGACTCAAAATAAAGTACAGTGCTAATGTTCATGGTAATGAAGAAACATGTCGCCCAACAGTGTGGCTGTTTTTGAACAACAATGGACCTCTATTGCACAGATGAATAAGATACATGAGGCTTTGGCTACAAAGACAACACAGGTAATAATAGTAGGATCAATTCATTGTTGGTTTTGGTCTTTTCCTTGAATTGGCTGACTATACAAAAAATATAAAACGTCACAAGACTTATTATTTAATTAAATACTCACATCCCCATATGTAGCCTACATTGAAAGTAAGAATTATTGGTCACTGTAAGGATTCCTCCTGTTAATGCTGGCTTTACAGCCCTCCAATGTAAGATATGGGGGTCAGAATACACAGTAAAATGCTTTTAAAAGTATCAGTCACAACATTCACTCTTTGTGTTTAGATATACAGCGTTTCCTTTCTGAGTTGCAGTAGATGGATGGCATAAAGAGGGGATTTTGTGCAAAAAAGGCCGTAACTTTGTAAGATATCACTTTTACATTGGAGTCGCACAAGGAGGGATCCCTTCACAGCCAGGAACAATTACAGGGACCAATAACTTTATAAATGTACACAAGGGCACGTGAGAATTTTATTAAGGAAGACCGGACAAAATCTAAACCTATCCCTGCAGAAAAGCTAAATGCACATGTCCACATATGCAAATCCATGACTAGGTGTCAGATGAAGACCCAGTTTTGGCTGGTGGAGTCGCACATCATCATTATCACGTTTCCTCCTGATACTGTCAAACATTTGCCTGATGACGGGTTCTTCAGTTTGTTTGTCTGAAAGCAACACCAATGTAAACATTATCACTATCTTCTGTGGTGTTTAAGAGGGTCACATTTAGATTTATAAACTGTAACACAAGCTTAGAGGTAGAGTGACAAGAATGAGGAAATGGAAGTCAAGTATTTGCCCGTGCAGCTTAGCACGTTGCACGTTGTTGTAACAGCAGTTGCTGCAGAGTTTGAGTTGATGTGGAAATAAATGTTGTACCTGTGTGAAGACCCACACTTGCTCAGGCGCTGCTGTGGTTATTTTCCCCTTCAGTCGACAGCGTTTCAGAGACGCCCCAGCTGTTCCAGGAGCTGCATGTAAACATAATTCAATGCCGGTGCTGAGCCGTACCTCTCGATGGGATGTGTACTCAAAATACTACAAGTCACAGAGACAAATTGCATTTTAAGATAAGATAAGATTTTTAAAAACAATCCCTAATTGCATTACCATCAATACATTTTAAGCACTATTGTAGTTTACTTTATCTAACTATTTGTGACCAGTCATCACAGGTTATGATCTCGGGATTCATTTGAAGGATTGTTACAGTCCTGAAGAGCTGAAAGTTTCCAGTAAATTTTAACAAGAAAATAGCAAAAAAAAAAAAAAGAAGCAAAAAATCAGAAAAATAAACATAATTTTGTCTAACAGAACACAGTTTATTATCACTCTATTCATCTGGTTACCCTCAGATTTTTCTGCCCCCCAGAAGCTAAACAGAAGTTAGCGTACCTGTCCGTCACCTTTATTGCATTTAAACTTTCGAACAGTCTCCCATTGCCTGTTTGTCTTCTTCACATGCAGGCAGCACTTCAAACCAATGTTTTGCAACTGCAGAAGAAGTAATAACACCATAATTGGACAGAGTGTTCCAGATGCTTTTTCATGACACTTATGTTCTGTAGAAAACACTTTTGTGGGTTGAGTCAAAGTTAAGACATTAATGAATGTAATTTATGTCAACAAACAACAAAATGTAAAAGTGTCAGGTTTATATAATATATATAACTATATCTGAAACATCCTACTGAAGATGATCAAACGTTGATAACTGATAAATTAGTTTACCTGTCCGTGCATGACCGGCCTGATGTCAGGCATGTAGGCCTCTGGATAAATGTTGTTCAAATACCAAGAGAAGTTCCTGCAGTTCAATCTCTCCCTGAGTTTATGACGTTCAGTAACATCTCCAAATAAATTCTGAGGGGGAAATTACAAAATAAAAGCAACATATGGTAAGGTAGGGCATGCAACATCATAAATATAATGTGACTATTTAACTTCCTGGGCTGTAAAGACACTGTACATACAGCACTAACCTCTTTAAAAATGGAAGCAGCCTTTCTGTTTGTACGATAGAAGACCCATTTGTAGTTGTCCATCCAGACCTCAGCCAGGCGGACCAGGTTGCGGATGACCACATAGCTGCTGTTGCGGAAGGTGTGGGGGCTCTTTTTGCGGAAAATGTGCCCTACAACAGAACAAGGAATAATCTCCATTTGCCCTCCACATTGCCAGACCTGCGGTGGAGAGGACATACAGCAGGGTAAGACTGAAGATGTTAACACTTAAAAAGCACCTATACAGTATATTGACAAACCTCTTACTGTCACAGTTTGCCTCAGTCTGTTCCTGCAACCACACACCATCATCCCCAGCCCTCTGTATTATTTTCTCCATCTGTCCCTGTCTCTAGCCCCAACTCCCTAGACTTGCCATCCTCAAGCTGTCCACCAGAGGCCCTCAAAGCATAGATTCCTTGCCTGCTGCTTGTTGGATTTTATAGTCTGATGTGTTGGACTGCCTTCTGGTTTTGACCTTTTTACATACAGTCTATGGTTTTGACCCTTGCCTACCTCACCGTAACCCTTTGTACCTCCATTTTGTGTGATTAAATCATTGAACTGCATGAGCTCTGCCTCAGTCGTCTGTATTTGGGTCCTACCGCTGTATTCCTACTTGAACCAGTCGTGACACTTACCCTGAAGGACATTTCCAAATTCTCCCCTCCCCAGAACTCCATCTGGTCATCATAAGTCCCGATATGCTCAAAGTATGATTTCGATACAGAGAACAAGCCACCAGCAAAAGTAGGAGTTCTACAAAATCAGACACAAATCAGTCACTATTAAAGACCAACTAATTTAATTTCAATGAAACATTTGGGAATATTTTTTTTAATGTTTTTTTTTTTTTTTTTTGCTTTTGATTGACACATCTCTCACATCTTTATGGTAAACATATAGCAGGAGCCAGCAGCTGGTTAGCTTTGCTTAGCACAAAGATAGGAAACAGCAGGAAATAGCTAACCTAGCTCTGAAGCTCAAAAATATCACAGTCTGGCCTAGCAGCAACTCTAAAGTTCACTAACTGTCATGGTGTAAAAGTTCTGTTTGTTTCCTGTTTTATTTTGAAACAGTGCCTCTTGTGTCTTGTCCTTTATTTCCTGTATGTGTCCTCCCTGTTGATTGCCTAATGTGTCTCACCTGTGTAATCACCCTGCCAGCAGCTGTGTTTCCATGTGTAGTCTGTGTTCCTCCCTGGTCTTTTTCAGTCTGTTGTTCAGTGTCAAGCATCCCTGCCTGTTCTCTGTGCCTGTTAAGGATTTATGTTGGATTTTGCCTGATTTCCCTCACCTGGATGGTGGCCTACATGCCTTCGCCCTGCAATATAAGCCAGTGTACCTTTTTGATTTAATTTTTGAAACTATTTAAACAGATCTGCTGAGCCTGGTGTCAACATTTTGGGTCATATCCCTGGTTTCCACTGTCTACACGTGGCAAAATGTGACACTAACATATCATCTTGTTTAACTTATCCAAAAATCAAAGTGTCGAAATGACAAGTTGCTGTTTTTGCCAGGAAACCAGCAGATATTGCTCTCAGCTTTGAAAGCGGTATCAATCTTCTCATCTAACTCTCAGGAAGAAAGTAAAAAGAAGAAAGCGTATTTTGTCAAAAGTCAAACTATTCCTTTAAATCAGACTAACTAATTTGCTAATTTCTTTGTTAGCTGGAAGGCATCTATAAAACCTATATTGCAAGAACATCTTGTGAAATAAATAATGAAATTATTAGCACATTACATAAAGGCTCATTACACCTAAATTATGAGGCGAACCAAGAACATCTTGGATCCTTAGTCCTGTCACTAAAATAGTTAATGTAGACATGATGCCGGTCACCTCTAGATCTGTGTGGCTGCACACTTATACCTGATAGGACAGGTCTCATTCTTCCTTTGCTTCTTTTCTTCATCAGGAATGGCCTCCCATCCAAACTTGAGCTTCCAGTCAAAATTCCCTCGACTGTAATGACGGGGTTTAGGGACTGGTTTGCTGAACTTCAGGTTAGTTTGGTCAATAATGGTGATTTTGGGGCTCACCACAGCTGTAGAGTCCTCTACTATCCGAGCTAGAAGAGGCTCCAGCCATCCAGGGAAGCATTCACCTGCGCAGGAATATAAAAGATAGGAGCAACTTGTGTCAGTCAGTAAAAATTGTCATCACAGTCAGGGTAGCTAGGAATGTGTCGGTCAAATTCGGTGACTGTAGCCCCCCCTATAGTTTTAACTTGTTCGCTTTCAACCATTTACATCCACTCAATGCCCAAACCTCTGATAAACAACCACCAGATACTAATTTTAGGCACTAGCTTCATTATTTTGCAAAAGACACCTGTCAGAACTGGCATGAAAAAGATGGCAAACATTGCATTATGGGATACATACAGTGGGAATCCAGGAAGGTGAGCACCTCTCCTTGCGCAGCCTGCGCTCCCAACAGTCTGGCTGTGATCAAGCCTTTCCTCTCCCTCTGGCGTAAGACACGCACTATATTCAGCTGCCGCACATAGTCATCCAGGGGAGTCTTGAGGTGATCTAAAGAAAGATCAGACGACATGTGAATTAGGAGAAGGAGAAAAGTTATTTCAGTGATGTTACTGTGGCAGGGGGTAGCAGCAACACAGTGGTACAGCAATGACATGAAATATTTTTTGGCCACTTGGGGGGGGGGGTGACGATGCCTGTTACATGGCAATCTGATTAGCAAACAGTTGCCTGTTTACACACACGACTCAAATTATCATTAATTTGGAATGCTTCTGGCCACTTGATGAATGTGAGTCCAATATTCTTTTAACTCTGATTTTGGTGTCTACCAACTCCCAAGGGATGTATCTGGCTCTTAAGATTCTAAATGCAAAACACCTTTGGTGCTGGGCAGGTAGCAGACAGTAAGCTAAAAACAGCTTCCTGCGGTGGCTGGTAACGCTATGAGAGCCATGAGAGTTAACCAAACAGTATGCTGAACTGATCTCAGCAAAGGAGAAGTGCTCACCAACGCAGATTTTGACAGATTTGTGAACAATATTTCAGGGAAATAGGCCTTTTGTGTACACAGAGAAAGTCTTAGATCTCTGAGTTCAGCTCATAATGAATGGGGCCAAAAAAAAAGTGTTAGGTTTATAATTTTTTTCAGTGTTCATTTCAAAGAGCAATATTTAACTTTTTACTCCACTACATTTATCTTACAACTAGTTACTTAACTTGACTTATAGTAATTAATTAGGATTTTAGAAATTAGTTATAGACCTATCCACAAAATGTGATAAGCTTATAAAACATGAAACAAAGGTATAGATTTAACTACATAACATTCTGTAAAATAGTTGTAATTGGCTCCATCTCAACCCAACACAAGCATAAAATGCTACACAGGTTTGCATTTATTTGAGAGACAGGAGAGTGTATAGTGACGGGGAGAGAGATGCAGCAAAGCAAAGCGGGGCAGGCTGGATACAAACCCCGGCCGCTGCAGTAAGGACTTTTACATTTACTCATTTAGCTGATGCCTTTATTCAAAGTGAATTACAATTGCTACATATGTCAGAGGTGCACGGGTTGCACGGGTCTGGAGCAACTAGGGGACATGTTGGTGGATGTCACATTGAAAATCGAACCCAGGTCTCTCACACTAAATGGACATGTGTCTTATCCACTGCTCCATCACCACCCCCTATTATACATGGGGCGGGCACTCTACCAAGTGAGCTAACCACTCGCCTACCTATGATATTTCAACAGTTTGATATTACTACGTCTACTTATGTGAAGGTTGTGGACACTTTCTTCACCACTGATATATTGTGTGTGCATGAATGGAAAATATTTTAGATTTTAAGGGTAGTTTAGGAACAAATGATGTACAATATGAATAGAAATATATCCTAAATATACCTATTTATTTGGATCCATCTTGACATGCAGCACCCTGAAGACACTCACCATCTGTGCTGGCATCATCCACCAGTAAGATTTCTGTGAGCAGGACTGCCGGTGCTGTGTGTAAGACACTGTAGACCGTCCTCAACAGAGTGGACCAGGCCTCGTTATGAAACACTATGATAACACTGGTGGTAGGGAGACCAGGACAACGGCGAAACATCTGTTCCAAGCAACTGTCATAGCCAAACCGAAAGTTGACAGGTTTCAGACTTTTAACAAACTGTAAAATGTCTTCTAGGATCATGTGTCAGTGGTGTATCTCTACTGAGATGATGAAGAATTTGTTTACTCACTCTGGTGACCTTGTGTCTTTGCCTAGATCACGGTGCAGGGAGATGCGATCACTGGCAAACTGGTTGAATTGGTTTCTATTAAACCCAAGTAATTTCTCTTTATGTTCTTCAGCAGACATTTGGTGTGACACAAAGGGGTTGCCATTTGCACCTGGTGCCCTGGGATCTTGGAGAGGTCTCTGTAGGTGAGGCTTGAGCTCCTCCTTAGTATAAAAGCCAGGTGGACAGTTGGGACCTGAGTGACCTGGCGACCTGTCAACAGGCTGGAGTGTGGATCCTCTGAATCTCACCACACCCACCACAGGTAGTTGTGATTGTTGTGTAAATGCAGTGTAGTTGATTTTGTTGTAGTATATAATGAAAATAAAAACCACAAAGAAGGAAACCTTAAGCTTTACTGGAATGGTACATCCACTGCAAAATATATGCATGGTAAAAAGAGGAAACGAGTAACCTGAAGCAAAGCTGAAAGGAGAAAGCATAAAAATACATAATTATAGAAGGCATAAAACACATTTACTCTTTTATTTAATCTGATTAACTATAGTCTGTATATTTTCCTTTGTTGTTTGTTTAACAGCCCACATGTATAACAGCCATGTCAAATGAGTATCAGCCACACCTTCAGTTTCAATTGTTCAATTATGTAAACAGCTCTTCAAATAAGACACCTGGAAACCACCAGTACAAAGTCAGGAAAGATACCACAGGAGTAGATTTTTTGTGTTGTAAAATGTAGAAAATAAGAAACTGAATTTACCAGCTAAAACTGTACACATATAAGTTTTCAATACCAGTTTTTGTGTACAGTGGGCCTCCTGTGCAGTGTAATAAAAATACCAACCATCATATAGGTTGTAAAGTGAATAGTTCATACATTTTGTACATGATATAAACTTCCATGCAGGTTTCATAGAACATTGTACTTTTGTTTGCAAAATTAAGTAAGTAGGTATATAATTAGTATAATAAGTAATGAAATTTGACATGAAATCTATATGAAAGTGGCCATAGTCATGCAAGATGTTCTAGTTTAGAAAGTAAAACTTTTAGAAATTGTACATTCAACAAACCATTTTGCAACAATGGAGGTAAAATGCCTGATAAACAAGAACAATTATCATTCTCATTGTCATAACAAGTCTATATAGGCCTAGCTCTGAGCTAGATGGTAAAAAACACACTTATAAAATGTTTTCATAAAACCCTTTTGAATCAGTACTTACTATACTTTGGGTGCAGGCATGAACAAGTCTCTCCAGCTGTGTTCTCCTTCCTCACCCTTGTCTTTCAGTCATGAAGAAAGATCTACTCGGGTGTTCATATAAACCAAAAATAGCTTTGTTGGCGTGCATCCAATCAACGTGAGCAATAGCTGCTCAAACCGGTCTGATGTTTGATATTTCCACAGCTGGCCAAACTACATCACATTACATCAGTGGTGGAAAGTAGCAAAACTACAGTTACTCAAGTATAATTCTGGGGTACTTGTATTTGTCATGGCCCAGCTGGGGCTGTTTTGTTCCCTGTGTTTCCCTGTTGTGTTCCTGTCAGTTCCCTATTTGTTTTTCTTTTTTTGTCTGTGCTTGCATGTGTGTATCTGGGAGTGGCATCATGTTCCTGTTCCTGCAGTAAATCACCTGTACACCTGTTTCTCATTCTCTCTCTTATTTTTCACATTGCAACAATTTTGTTTGTAACTCCCTTCTACTACATAGCAGACAACACTCAGTTATACAAAAGCAATCATAAAATTATAAACAGAAATAAAGTATATTCAACTGAGCAGTGCTGGATGAATTTGAGTTTAAAACTCTGATAGCTTGGTAGGAAAAGCTGCTCTGCAGTCTGGTGGTGCTGCAGCAGAAACTTCTATATCTCTTCCCAGAAGGCAGCAGTGTGAACAGGCTGTGGCTTGGGTGGGTACTGTCCTTTAGTATCCTTTAGGCTCTGCGTAGGCACCTCACCTCACCGATATTACTGATGGTCGGGAGGTGGTCACCACTGATCTTGTGAGCAGTTTTAATCACCCGCTGCAGAGCCCTCCAGTCCTGGGCCGTGCACATCCCATGCCAGTTTGTGATGTTTCCAGACAGAATGCTTTCTATTGCTCCTCTGTAAAAGCTGACAAGAACTTGGCACGGGAATTTACAAACACACTAAATTCCTCCAAACAGAAACAAGTTAGAGTGATGACAGTGTGGAAAAGGAGCAGGATAATTTCACCTCAGCAGACGTTTACAACAAAATACTGATTTTCAGGTATGAAAGTTACTTTTTGGATCTACAGTATTTTTCTTCTGCTGTCTAAAGTTTAGATGACTGTGAATTTAAACTTAACATACATTTTATCTCTACTTATTTTTCAGTGTTACAATTGTCCCCAAACACCACCAAGAGGGCAATTGTAACAATTTGACTTCTTGCATTTAAATTAAAATTATAGTCTTGTCCTTATTTCATTTGTATTATTTACTAGTGCGCCTATATATGTTTCGTGTCTCGAAAGATGACTAGTGTACTTTTTTTAGTCTGTGACTTATGAGAATGAAAATGTAAAAAATGTTACAATTGCCCCCGGTCTCCCCCACATCATGATTCCAACAAAGGCCTGTGCAAAATATTATCTACTACTTTAGGATGAAACCTAGAGCTTCTGCTTTATGCCTGGCTCTGTCTCTTTAATGCTTGCCCCGCCCACCTATGTGATGTCACACCAATGAGGGCATGCCATTTTTACTATGGGATTTCACAGCTAGTGCTCAGCAAAAAAAAGTTTTTATTTTCAATCATGACGTGACAAAATAAACCATGTTATACAATACTGTCGCATTTTCACCTTACATCCCAAGCACAATTAATTCACCATTATCCCCCACGAGACCCCTCGGCTGGGCGGGGCTTGTTGTCATGTTTACGCCGAAACCAAAAGTTGTGATTTATTTACATGCTGTCTCTCTTTCTCTCTCTCTCACTCTCTCCTTCCTTCCTTCTGCTGCAAGTTTATTTATCGGGTCGAGGCAATCTTTGCCAGACTATGGCCTTCTTCGGATTAACAAACATGGGTTATAAAAACCCAATAGGCGATAAAATGATAGTGAATGTCAGAGGAGCGTCTCATCCTCAGGGTAAGAGGAACCGGGCTTTGGCTAATAACGGTTAGTTACCGTTAGTTAGTCACTGTCAGTGAGGGTCTGATCGCTGAAGCCACAGCATAGACTGTATATAAAAAGAGCTACAGCCACTGAAAAAGTTGAGCCTAGCTTACTGATAACTAACAAGAATACTTTTTACTTCTTTAAAAGTCTTCTGGAAAACAGGAAGCTAAATGTAGGTTAGCGCTAACGTTAACCGGATTAATAACACTGTCCAGAGCAGGGTAAGTTAATGTGATGTGAAATAGCAGGTTGCTGTTTGTTGCCCTGGAGGAAGTTACCATAACAACATGTGGAAGACTGTTACTTATACTATTTAACTTTATTTAAGCAGGTATTTAACGTTTAAGTTGTCTTTAGGGCTATTACAGCTAACGTTAAAGGTAGGTTGTGGTAGAAAATAGTGAAAAAGTGCCATCAGCCCAAGGAGTTGTGGCCAAGTTGCTTATTTTTGTCTGACCAAAAGTCCAAAACCGTACAAAGTCAGTTAACTATCACAGGAGAGAAAGAAAAGCTGAAAAATCCTCACTTTTAAGAAGCTCCAAAAAGCGGATGTTTGGCATTTTTAATGAAATAATCAATTGTTTCTCAAAATAGCTGCAGATTATTTTCTGTCGATTGACTAATTGAGTAATTGACTAATCGCTTCAGCTACAGATCTCTTTTTCAAGAGAGACCTGAGAACAAGAACCATTCAGAGACAACCACACAACCAGCATACAAGAACAACACATATAAGGCCAGACAACCAGCAATCAAGTGACAAAAGCACTACACTCATGGTAAAAATACAAGTTAACAACAACAAACCTTGTGTCTTTTATAATAGCCACAGGTTTATTAATGTAATCAAAATAATTATCAGTCTATGCTATAGTAACATATCCTTTTACAGATGGTGGGATTAACATCAGAGAAGGGATGCCTCCATCTCCTCAAGAACAACAAGAACCCCTCCGATGTAACGACCCATGCAACGTTTACCACCATCCTCTTCCCTACAGCACTGACATACACCATGGGAGCTATGAGCGATACAGGGAGATGGTCAAACGTGTTCAAACACCCAGATGTGAGTAGATCTACGAAGGATCCAAATCACAGCTGTATTTCTGGTGATAAGAAGGGATGAAAGTGAGATGTTGAAAGTCTCTCTCTCTTCTCTTCTCCAGCCCCTAAGCAGCTGTACGTGATGCCTCTAACGGACAACCAGCAGTATGGATGGATGATGTCCAAGAGTCTGGAACCATGGACCCAAGTCAAGCGGTTTCCCCGAAAGAACAGTGAAATGACAAAGTAGGCAGAACTTCAAAGAAATCTAATATTGTATTATTTTAAGATATAATGTAGATCTATGCGTGAGTAATCCACTTGTTGCTTTCACAGGTTTGTTAAAGAAATGTCAACGACAGACCGGGAGTTCACCCTGTTCTGACAGCCCTCTCCATTTGTTTTCTTCTTCAGTTAGCGCACACACACACACACACACACACACACACACACACACACACAAGAAGCAGCATCTGTTTTATGTGAAGCAGATCCACTTTTAAAAAAACAAATCATTGTAAATTGTATGTTTTTATCCAAAGCAACTTACAATTACTATATATGTTAAAGGTCGCACATCTCTGGAGCAACTAAGGGTTAAGTGTCTTGCTCAGGGACACATTGGTGGATGTGTTGCAATGGGAATTGAACCGTGGTCTCTCACGCACTTGTGTTATCCACTGCTCCATTGCCACACGTGTTTTATAAAGAAAATGTGGTGGTGTAAATATATAAAACACCGCTTTGTGCAGTGCACCCCTCTCTAGGGGCCCAGACCCTCAGAGCAACTACTGGAGTGGTTTGTAGAGATAGTGAGATTGTACTGCTGTCCAGAGGAAATTAATATAACCACTTCTGAATTGTGGAAGCTAACGGTTTTCATGTGAGTTTATATTTCTGGCAGAGTTCAGTTTAGTAACTGGACTATGTGACATTCCTTACCTGATATACAGCAAGTACTCAAACGGTCTAAAACCAGGAGATGTAACAGGCAGTGTTTGCAAACAGTTGCTCTCATTTACAAGCAAGAAACATTGAGCTTTTCCGGGACATCAGCTGCAAAGAAATCATGTTATACATTATTCCTCCGGAAGAAATATTTAGCTGATATTCCAGTGTAGAAGAATTTAATTCTGAAGGGACGCAGGCTCTTATGTCATCTGCTTCAAAAAGAGAGGAGGGCAAGAGGACCGCACTCGATTAAGGGCTGTCAATTATATCACAGTTTGATGAAAACTGGTGGGACCAGCGACATCTGCACTGACAGCAAACACCACCCTCTGTTGAAATTTATAGCCTATAACCCTGCCTGTTAAAAAGAAACATGTATAGCAATTGCAAGTCGCGATAAAAGCGTCAGCTAAATGAATAAATCTAATATAGTTATAATAGTGCTATTAAGGTTTGATACAGTCAGCAAACACAGAATCTCAATGGGTGCTTTTGACTCTAGCTGTGGTTATCAAGTATGTGAATATTGACAAGTAAACCACTGACCGCAAAAACGAAGTAATTGCAAGTCACTGCAATTTATGACGGGCCTCTGTTCCTATAAGCAACAGGTAATACATATTTACACCAGTAAATATATGAACACACAAAACAGCCATTGATTTTTTTTTTAATTTTTTTCTTCAAGGGGAAATGTTATTTTTCTCTTTGTCATAGTCCTCAACTCTTCTTGTCCTTCAGCTTCACAGAACATTCCCCTTTCAATCCTCCAACTCAGGGAAAATACAAATAAAGCAAAAACAAATACGGAAGGATTCATCAGGCCTGAGAAAAACACTGTTTCAGTAGTATGGGGACAACCTTCCTCCCGTCTCGTGTTCCCCCCAAAACATCCCAAGAGTTAACAATCAACACAAGTCTATGGACAGCCAATAGAAATAGAATACATACAATGCACATTTTTATAAACTCATGTCCATTCTATAAACTCTTTGCTTATATGAATCACTCTTCATTGGTCACAGTTCACTTGATAGTTGGTGATCTCCATTACATTGCTGTCCTCTGGTGCTCCCACCACGCCCCGAGGCCATTTATCATTGCACAGGAGGGACCAAATAGCACAAGGCTGTGTGAGCTGGCTTTGGTACAAACATGATCAACTGTTGGTTGCCATTGTTGAGTGTGGCGGAAGAGCTAAATCAGAGCAGATTCTCCCAATTACAAAAGTCAAAGCCGGAGAAATCATTGCAACGGTGAGAACGTTTACTGAAAATTATTCACGACAAGCCCTTATCCCTTTCTCTCGGTCCTAACATCAGCAGTCCAGATAGGGCAAGCAGGCACGGTTCCTGTGTTCGTCAATAATTTGTTTTGTATTAACTTAAGGCAATCAAACTCAGTTATTAATACTTCCACTTTTCATTGAAAGACTGAGCAGGGCGGGGGGGGGGGG
>NC_060157.1:11042885-11121805 GCF_021292245.1 Micropterus dolomieu
AATGTTATTTTTCTCTTTGTCATAGTCCTCAACTCTTCTTGTCCTTCAGCTTCACAGAACATTCCCCTTTCAATCCTCCAACTCAGGGAAAATACAAATAAAGCAAAAACAAATACGGAAGGATTCATCAGGCCTGAGAAAAACACTGTTTCAGTAGTATGGGGACAACCTTCCTCCCGTCTCGTGTTCCCCCCAAAACATCCCAAGAGTTAACAATCAACACAAGTCTATGGACAGCCAATAGAAATAGAATACATACAATGCACATTTTTATAAACTCATGTCCATTCTATAAACTCTTTGCTTATATGAATCACTCTTCATTGGTCACAGTTCACTTGATAGTTGGTGATCTCCATTACATTGCTGTCCTCTGGTGCTCCCACCACGCCCCGAGGCCATTTATCATTGCACAGGAGGGACCAAATAGCACAAGGCTGTGTGAGCTGGCTTTGGTACAAACATGATCAACTGTTGGTTGCCATTGTTGAGTGTGGCGGAAGAGCTAAATCAGAGCAGATTCTCCCAATTACAAAAGTCAAAGCCGGAGAAATCATTGCAACGGTGAGAACGTTTACTGAAAATTATTCACGACAAGCCCTTATCCCTTTCTCTCGGTCCTAACATCAGCAGTCCAGATAGGGCAAGCAGGCACGGTTCCTGTGTTCGTCAATAATTTGTTTTGTATTAACTTAAGGCAATCAAACTCAGTTATTAATACTTCCACTTTTCATTGAAAGACTGAGCAGGGCGGGGGGGGGGGGTTATTTGTAGGTCTACTAATTCTGCCTTGTACTCCTTACATAGTGTAAATACCAGGGATGTCATTTGTTAGTACTGAGAAGTTAATGTGTGGAAGGGAGTGGTCACCATAAAGCCTGACTGAGATTTACAATACTGCAGTAGTGGCATAAATAAAATAAAAAGCACAGTGAATCATCTGTATATGTGTGTGTGTTTACTGCTATGCTTATGTGAGCATACACCACTCGGGTTCTGCTGCAAAGGCAGCTAACGGTTATTACTTGCTATACATGATCACACCTATTGCCAGTTGAAATACTGTATTGTACATTAGGATTGAACAGCAGAATTCATTGGCTGCAGTTGATCAGTTGGTACCAGTGAGCTTGAGCTTTACAACTGGCATTTTACAAGAAAGCGTGCTGGTCTTTGATCCTTTTTCATTGGAATGGAATCATCATAATAAGCATAATAATTAATCAGAATCATCATAATAATAATAATTAAACAACATTAAGAATATATAAATGATGGATACAGAAGTGATACAAAATACCCTACGTTAAAACAAACAAAAATGAAAACAACATACCACAATCAGACATGCTTCAAAGCGGTTATGTTTGGCAAGAAAGCAGTTTTGTTGTATCATAAAAACCTCACAGTGAAAATAGTTATGCCCCTTCAGGATTACAAAGCACAGTATTCAGTCAAAATCAATATGTATTTCTTTCCTTCATCTATTTCTTCTTCACAGAAGAATCAGGCTGTGTGGTACCACTGCGCTGAAATCCAAGGTTTTCCTCCCTGATGGCTCTGGAACAACTAGCTGATCCAAGTTTCGTTTATTTCCATTTGCACCAAAAATACTTCTCTGAAAGGGAAGGAGCAGCCGATGACAATATACTGTTACGGCCGAAACCAGCTCAAGCTCTAAGGAACCAATGTGACATGAAGTGAGGATGATCCCCGCTGAAGCTACTTCTATTCCTCAGAGAGTGGAGATATAAAATATAGATTTCATATATCATCTTCTTATAACATCCTTAGTCGTCTTTAGTAATTTTGTTTAGAGGTTGAGGGCAATATCATAATTTAGAGTTAAAGTGATCAGCTCTTTGCTGCCTGACTGACAGACAAAATAAATTAATTGTACATATTTTATGAAAGCAATGAAACAGCCTTTGCTGCCAGCAGTTGGGCAAAAAGACAGAACGTTCAGGCCTTCTGCCTAAAAACACAAGTGGTGATATCAAACATGTCTTGCCTTGCTTTTAGTAAATACTTTAGTCTTTGGTCAATATATTCCTCCTCATTTTATACATATATTCATACACACACAAATATGCATGTACATACACACTTATGAACGTGTAATAAACTGGATATTTGTGCACGTATGTATTCACACATTTTCATAAAGGACCTTTTGCACAAAAAATTTAGATAAAAAATAAATAATTAATCCAGAAACAAAACATGAGTACCTGTTCATAATTCATGTGAAATAAAAATTACCGGAAAGAAAAAAACAAAACAAAACACAAAGTAAAATAAAAAGTAGCCTTATGTACAGCGTTAATCTTCTTTTGACACAGGCTAAAAGGCGTTGTTTTAAATAAACAGACTTTGCATCTTTCAAGAAGCCTGAGAGAGAGGCTAGACATGAGAAAAACACTTGTCCTTCAACATGTATGTGGGCCAAAATGGCTGTCAAACGACAACATTATCCTCTCATCAAGAACACTTTCCTTTTGAAGTCTTAAAAGTTTTTTTTCCTCTCTGCTTGGGATTTAAGTGAGTCCTTGCTCAGTGGTGCTGTGTCCTTGCAGTGGGGATCATCCCAGCATCTGCTGCTGCCATGGCTGCTAACTGTTGGGCGGTCCATCATTCAGGAAGTAGGTTGTCATTTCGCCTTTACCTTTGACCTTAACCACGCCACGACACTCCAGCACGTACCCTTTGCTTGCAAGCACCGGGTGGAGGTCTGTAGTCACCTGTGAGCAGAACGGAAAAGGGCAGATTTATTTGAAGCTGTGTAAATATTTAACTAATGAAATTATGGAACAATGCGTTTTTTTTTATATGCGATTAATTCAGGGTCACAGAGAAGGCTCAGTTGTGACAGAGACTGTTCATTATTTAAAAAAACATTTATTGTCCTAATTTTCATTTAGAATTTGCTGATAGAAGGTTCCTCATTTCAGCTCTTATGATACTACAGTTGCTCCAGTTGGTTGGAGAAGTAAAGTTACGTTTATTACAAAATCCACAAAAATAATGTAATTAAAGCTGCTGTAATCAATTCATTAAGACCAACTGGGACCAAAAGGGCAGACAAATACAGTTTGCGACAAGCAGGTAAACATAGTGGAGCATTTAGCAGCTAAAGAGCCAGATATCAGGAGTTTTTAGAGACATGGGGAGTAAATATTGGACTTAAATTTGTCTAGTAGCCAGAAACACAACTCTAAATGAATGCTGATCTGGCTCCATATCTGTTGGATGTGTAAGTAAGCAACTGTTTGCTAAAACTTCGTGATAATGTGTCAGTGTTGTGTTTACAGCTTGCTGCACTGCATCCAAATGGCCAATAAATCAGTTATTACATTTTTAAGAAATTTACATTTTAATATGAGCAATAATGATCCTTTACATACATATTGACATATTGAGGTATTAATTATACACTCAGAGTCCACTTTATTAGGAACACATGTACAGTATAATGCAGTCCAATACAACTGTTCTGACATATAATCTACTCTATTACATGTTTTAACACAGATCATAGTTTGTGGTGGTGGTGTACTGGACTGCATGTAACATGTAAACATGTAACTTAATTTATTAATTCCTGAAATCAACAAAAACTCAACATAAACTTCGTAAACATAGAATTTACGGCAAGGCTGTGGTATCGAATTGCAACACATTGCACAGGCGTACCTAATAAAGTGAATGTAAAGCTATTAAAACAATATTTAATGAGTATTTTCGTTGCAAACTTATTTTAATTCCAAAACTTAAAAAAACCCATCGACCAACATTTAATTGGTGTTGCCCTTTAAAACCTGTTAGGGCTGAATTTGAATAGTAGTTACATGAAACCCTACCTGTATGCGGTCAGGTACACCTGTGCTGTCCATACGACTTGCCACATTGACTGTGTTTCCCCAAATATCATATTGAGGCTTTCGCGCACCAATGACCCCCGCTACCACTGGTCCAATGTTCAGACCTGGGAATTAAGATAAAAACATTCAACAAACAAAGCTGTTACTGTGAAGTCATTCTTTTCTAATTCAACATGTTGCCTCAGCTTACCTATCTTCATCTGGAAGTTGTTGAAGGAATGCTCATTGATGTATTTCATCTGCTCCCTCAGTCTCATGGCATAGTCGGCCAGTGCAGTAATATGGGAACGGCCCTCCTTGTCGTAGGTGGAGTCGTTGAGACCGGAGGCCGCCATGTAAGTGGATCCAATGGTCTTGATCTTCTCTAGCTGCCTGAACTTCTCTTCACTGATGATCTGAGAACAGAGAGGGATTTCATTTGTGCAGTTTGCAAATGATTACATTTCTTTTTAAAATTTACTTTGAGCAAAGGTCAAATCTGCATTTTTCACAGAGAGAAACCATGCAGACGCAGCAGCGTGGCTCAGCAAACTTTACCTCATCAAAGTCTGCAATGATCTCGTTGAGCAGCCGGAGACACTCCACTCCCTCGTTGTTGGCCTCTAGCTCCACATAGAATTCAGAGAAATTGCTGATTGAGGCAAACATGACAGCCACACACTCGCAGGACTGGTAGTACAGCTCATCGTTACGCCGCTCACGCGCCAAGAAGTGAGCAGCTACGTCCTTAGGCAGAATATTATGGAGGAGGCGACGATTGTAGGCTTGCAATTCCTCCATCTCCTCCTTCTCCTCTGTGGCCTGGGAGTGAAGGTTCTTTATCAGATATATTCAGTCTTTATGAATGCTGTGTAATGTAACGTCTGGCATGTATTATAATACATTAATAAACCATATCACTGAGACGTGAGACAGCTCAATCGTCTTGTTTATCGATGGACAACTCAGAGGCTTTTTCAGAGATGTGAAGAGATTCTGTTTGTAGTTAACATGGTTTGATGGCACCCTCTGGTGGATGCCGTACATACCTGTAATTTCCACAGGAAGTCGAGGCGTGCAGTAGATTCAACCTGCTGGGCGTGCAGGTACAGTGCCAGGACAAAGACTGTGAGGATCACTGGAGTCATGACCTTCAGGGACACTTTGGTCACAACAAATGGGCTGCAAAGTGATGGAAACACAGTCACATTAATGGCCGGCAGATTTTGTGAACTGGGGAAAAAAAGTTTTGAAATTATAAAATAAGAGATAAAAATACTGAATGTAATCTTACCACTGGTTTGTAGTTTCATTGAAACTGGACCTAAAAGTTTAAACATGAAAAACTTCTGGTCAATACAAAAAAAGCCAATAATCATGTTAATATTAATGTATTAAAATATATATATATTTATATAAATACAAATTTTAATTCTTACCATTGAGCACTAGTTTCATTTAAATCACTAAAAAGGGAAAATAATACCATTAGAGCAAACAGTGAAACATACAAAACTCATTTAACACATTCAACTGAAATAAAAGTGTATATTCAAAGTCATGGTTTTATTTGTGGCATAAAATAGATAAAATACACATAAGGGCTGGTATGGTTTCAAAACCAACACAATAAAGTTGGAATGGTTTCCTAATGTAGATCAGGAAGTGTGTGATAAAGAAGACGTTAAAAAGATTCTGACCAAGCATTTGATGACAACTTTCGATACCCTTGAAATCTATTGATAGGAAAGAGTTTGCTGCATATTCAGTATTGAGGTTCAGTACCCAGCCCTACAGCCTCATTTTATACTGTACATACAACATTACTCTGCACCACCCATCATTAGCATCCAGCCCGTGGCACTTACATGGCATTGGATGTGACAAAGAGGTCTGCGTTGTCGAATAGTACTACTTGTGGCCACTCCACCAGCAGCAGGAAAGTGAGCTGGATGAGCAGCATGAGGGCCAGCTTCCCTATGCTGCTGATCTGCAGGAACACTGAGCAGGCCAGCAGGGTCAGCAGCACACTGTAGCTGAAATACTGGCACAAACAGGAGAGCAGCATCACAAAGAGGTATTATCAACAATAGATCTCAGAAAGGAAAAAAGAAAACACAAATGCAAATGTGACATTTTCTCTTTGAAATGGTTGGACCAGTTGCGTAGGGAACACAAACAGTGTGAGCAGTGACATACAATGAACTCACCTCAGGAAATGGGCAGGAGGGGCCTTGGCTTGGACAGATCTCTAGACCCCCCTCAACAGACACATTCAAGCTGCGTATCAGACAGGGCGTCACCAGGGCTGCGGAGGTGTTCAGCTTCTCAGCAACGCATTCTACCAAACTCTTGGTGTCACAGGCAAACTGCAGTGAAGCCACACAAGCGTGCATTCAGCATGATTGCCAACACGTTTGGTCAGTATACTGTGCGGATATGCTGTCTCTGAGTTAGCTATCACTTACCATATTGACAAAGGCAGAGATGAAGACGAGGATAATGGTAAACACTCCAACCAGAGTGCTGTTAGTGCGTGACTGGACAATCTTCTTTGAAACAGTCTGCATTGCAGCAGGAAACAGCTAAAAGAGGAAAATAAAAAATGATTTACACATTTAACACAGTGAGTCCACAGACGTATTAGCAAAATAATACGTGTGTTTTGACAAGCTCCACTACCTTGATGCATGAATATATGGCACAGATGAAAAGGATGTTGGCAAGTATGACGAAGATACTGATGTAGATTCCCAGCATGACCGGGGTGCTGCAAGGAAGAATATAGAAACAGGGTTATAGAGAAACTACTAACCAGTTTCATTCACTTGGGCTAGTGTGAAAGCTGTCAAACTCTTGCAGACCAAACGAACGGCTAAAGACCACCTTTCGGTTCACTTCCAATTGTATTCTCATTCCGTTTGTTCGATCGCAGCTATTAACACAAATTCAACAAATCCCAGTGAATTCAGTGCGATTTGCAATTTTGACCAATCACTGCAACTTTTCCGCAAACTTGACCTATCATCACCATTTCCCGCAAAACATTGTCATATGTCAGCAAACCCGCTTCCTTGTTTACAAGACGCAGCAGAAGTATGATACCAATGTCTCACTTTTACATACAAAAATAACAGCAAAGGACCATGAAAAACAGTGTCCAGATCTTCTTTACTAAAGCAGGGTCAATTGTTTTGCAAAACGTGCAGTATCGTGGTTGAACAAAAAAGAAATCATTTATTGACAAACACTTTTCCATCGCAAAACATACGCAGAGTGGCACAAACGTATGGAGAACGTCAAACGAGACAAATCACTGTGATACAGGCTGTTGCATCCTGGTCAATTGCAAGCTCTGAAAGAATCAAGGTAAGCTGGTTTGAATATGCATGGTTAGGGTTAGGCCCGTGAAACCCTGGAGGGACTGTTACATTATTCAACTATAATTCTAAGGTTTAAAAAAAATCACATCTACCTTTGCGGTTTTCCCTTATTCCCACAATTTCATCGCAAAAAAACATCCCAAAACATCACAACTTTCATTGAATTTTTAGAAAAGCTGCCGCATAATCATGCATTTTAGACCGCAACAATCACAAAAAAGGCCCATGAAATCCTGGAGGCACGAGTTAGTAATGTGAAAGCAATGAACACCGACTACAGGACTGTGTAAGAGCAGGTAAATGTTTCTTTTAGCATGAACTCAAAAGCTAAACGTGCTGATAGTGAACGGTTAAGAAAACAATTTTGTAAGCTTTCTGTTTAAGTGATACATAATAGTAGTGATAGTAACACACATGCTTACTTTTCCCTTAACAATCAGCAAGTGAAAAGGAGTTTTCAGCTTCTTTTCAGCTGTATTTTAGCAGTTTCTACATAAAAAGTGACACACAGCCACACAGTAACTACCCACTTGTGTTATTATGGAACAAGGCGCCTTATTTTGCCAAGTTTTGACAAGAACATATGGATATAAGAGGTCCTGTTGCAGCGTGGACTAATAATTCTTGTAATCATTATTTTTGGTAGCTCACTGACAATAAACACACACACGGTTCACACATGAGATGAGAGCCACCAAAACTCAATCAATTAACAGTTAGTCTGTATGACTTCACTTGTTCATGTTCACTTTTAAGTCTGCAGCGTGAACGTGAAGCAGACTAGAATGAAAAAGTATAAATTCTGAAGTCAGTCTAAGCCAAATTAACTGACCTACAGTTGTGAAAGCAATCTTAAAAAACATTCAGTACATACTGGATGAGCTTCAGTATGTGAATGTCAAGTACTCACTGTGGAAAGATGACAATCTGTATGAAGGATATGAAGCAGAATACCAGCAGAGTACAGGCAACATAGCCTCCAAAACGATCGTCCACCTTCTTGGAATACTGCAGCAGGAAAAAGCAGAAGAAGAGAGTCGGATGTGAGCGGTTCCCTCCTCCATACATGAATTATATTTCAGTTGAAGAAGTGCAGACGATAATTAGGGGTCTTAGTTTGAACCTTTTTCTCCAGGCTAGAAGTCTGGAAGGTGAGCAGGAACTTTTTAACGTGGTCCTTCCTGAGTTGGTCAATGCTGCGAGCGTCAATGGCTCGCCCCAGGAATTCATCCACCTCATCCTCGGGGTTCATGGCCTCCTGAACACAGCGGCTGCAACAAGATGAATGGGTTAGCGAAATCCAGTATAGCAGTGCAGCAGTTTTCACAGGTGTACGCATCAAGAGTCAGTACTCACTTGTCTTTACTGGAGGTCTCATCAATCCCCTGAAGAAGAAAGACAATAGACAGAAAAGATGACTCTCCCAGAAAGCTGCAGCCCGGCTCTATCACCATGAAGAAGTGTGATGATGTTGAGTCTCACCATTTGTCTGAAGACTTTGGAGTCTTTGGTCCTGGAGAAGGTTCTGTCGGGGACCCAGCGTGGCATCAGCCCCTCATTAGAGTTGGCTCTCGTCCGCTGCATCTTAGCCATCATCGCCTTCTCCTCCTTCTGCTCAGAGGGAAGAATATGAAAGCTTCACCAACTGTTCTCATACAACACTGTGAATGACAATGTAAGTGACTAAATACACCAGAGGGTTTTTTTTCATTCTGGCTTTTATTACACCCACGGGAGAGAAAGACACAAGTGAGTTCAGGATATAGAAGATTACTTCATTCACAAATCTGTCCACTCTCATCTGATAGGATTCTGCCTCTGCGGTTCTGCTTCCTTCACAGCTTTTCATGTTACAGTTATTACACTTACACCACCACCAGCTTAAAACATCTAGATCACACTTAGTCACTCAGCGGGGATGTGTCTGTCAATTAGTTTCAGCCCAGTTATGAGGTTCTTTTAGCCTTGATTGGAAAGCTTTGATCAATGTCTCAATTCAAATGCATTTTAAACATTTGTAAACTATGGCATGCCATTCGGGGACAAAGGTTTTAAATTGAATGGAAAACAAAAGAATATTTTATAAAATTATGAGAACATGGTTCGAAAACTTGATACTATGAAATGAAGGTTTGTAAATATTGAATGCAACTGGACACTCTTGTGTGTGTACCTTGTCTATGTGTATGTTAATAAGGTTTTGATGTGTTAAATTAACCTTTATTGACAGAGATTAAATACTGATATTGATATGATGGAAAATTGAAAAGTTGACAGTACAGGTATGTCCTCATTATGTTGATCGAATAACATAGGCCCTTTGTTGTAGGCTTAATATCACATATATAATCTGGTGTCATCGCTGGATGTAAGCAAACATGTTTCATTTTGCAGTGTCAGACTTTTGTTTTATATTCTCAAGTTTTTTCAAATATTTATTGGTCACGTACTCATATTTTCAATATATGCAGTTAAATGTGGAGGTGGCATAGTATGCTGAAAGGCGCAATAATATCTGAAATAAGGGTAAAAAATAAGAATTAGAAAAAGGACATTTTTCAAGATAATTTAGACAAAAATTAAAAAATATATCCAATCCTACTATATTTGTAAAGCACATTTAAATCCATAAAAACTAATACAAGCATAAAATAGCAACATACAACTCTCAAACTTGGTTAAAAGCCAATGAGTAGAAGTGAGTTTTTAGTCATGCTTTTAAAAACCGGAAGGCTGGGACCAACCAATTCATTCCAGAGTCTCGGGGGCCGCGACTGAGAAAGTTCGATCCCCCCTGTTCTTGAGCCATGTTTTCAGGGACAACAAGGAGTAACTGGTCAGTGGACCTTAATGACCTTGAAGGAGCATATGGCTTCAATAGATCAGCAATATAGGCTGGAGCTATCCCATGAAGCACTATAAAATCAAAGAATAGTATCTAAATGTAAATCTAAAATCAATCCTAAAACAAACTGGGTGAAGGGAGGCAAAAACAGGGCAGCATTTTGAACCAGTTGTAGTCGAGAGAGGGAGGCCTGGCTAACACCTACATATAAAGCATTGTGATAAATGCATGTATAACCCGAAATCAGTGAAATATATAGTTACTATTATTAAGATGTTAAAGTTCATCTTTTCAGTATAGGAAAAATGTAAAATATAAAAATTTTCTGGAGATGTATTTTTTCCCTGAACAGCATCCACAACAAACTGTTATTGAGCTATGTGTGTGTGTTTTTATGCTCTGACCCGTTTCTGGCTGCAGCCAAGGACCAGGAAAGTCTCGATGCTGTTCTCCTTCAGATACGCATTCCTTTCACCTCCAAATCCTGGCTCTACCTCGTAGTCTCCATTAAGATACTGCAAGGTGGCTTTAGTGATGTGGATCCGCCTGCAGCGATAACAAGAAAAGGATTATCATATAAATCCTGCAATTTAGTACGCAAACGGGTGCTTGTTTGTTTTTTTTACTTTATTAGTATATGCACAATTACCAATTAACATGGCTCAGGGACATATACACAAATACATGAATTATAATAAATTATAATTAAAAAATATTGGAAAACATCATATGTGGTTCATGATGTCATCTTTATGATTACTGATGAATTAGTTATATAGATACAAGCTACGCAGTATGTTTTTATCAAATAAAACAAATTCTGTTGACCACCAGTACATGGCGTTGTGTTGATAGCTATTGTACATTATGATGTGTTTTTTCAATATGCAAACTGAGAGTGTGTTTGAACCTCTGGTTATTTCCCTCACCCTGCTTTGCCTCCCGCCTCCATGTGATTTGCCAGCGTGACATCATTTGACCACACATCAAACTGCCACTTCCTAAGTCCCAGCACGCCGCAGTGCACACGCCCACTGTGAATGCCAACGCGCATGTTAACATTGACCCCCGTCACCTCCCGTACCAGCCTGCAGACACACAGAAGAGGATCAGTGTCTCCTCCACAGCAGGAGGGCAAACATTGGTAAAATACATTGAACAAACTAGCTCCAAAACAAACACCACACACACATATACACATATGCAAAAACTATTTCTACTCACGAGATGGCCTCTATCATGTCAACACCCATTTCCACACAGCAGTGGGCGTGGTCAGCCCGGGGTTCAGGCAGCCCGGACACACAATAATAACAGTCACCCAAAATTTTAATACGTAGACAGTGGTTCTCCTGAGAAAGGAAAACACAGCAAGAAAAAAAAATACATTGCCAAAGTGTCCAACAGGTGTTAAAGGAGAAAGGAAATAAAGGAATAGTTGAACTTTTTGGGAAAAATACTTATTCAATGATTGATTGATTCCACTGTCATGTCTGCCGGGAGATGATTAGCTTAGCTCAAAATCCGATTATCGGCACCTCTATTTCCCAAAATGCGGAACTATTCCTTTAAGAAAACACAACACGACGTGAAGATACAGACACGAGAGAAAGAACACTGCCTGTGCTCCTTACCGATGCCAACTTGTCGAAACGGGCAAAGAGCTCATTGAGTGTCATGACCAGCTCCTGAGCCGTGCACTGAGAGGCCAGGCTGGTAAAACCCTCGATGTCCGCAAACAGAATACTGAGGACGAGATCAAGAGGTGAAAAAGACAGGGGGAGACAGAAAGAAAAACACTGTTAATCCTCAAACATGATCAAGCATCTTCATTTAGGTTTGGCATTGACATTTTAGCATTAGCAATGCTATTGTCATCACTACACAGCAGCCGCATGATATTGCAGTATGTCACTGTCTGCTGACCTTGAGAGAGGCACAAAGTTTGACCTTTAAGACTTCTGAAGGAGATCTGTGCCAGTGTAGTGTGTGCGTGTGTGTGTGTGTGTGTGTGTGTGTGTGTGTGTGTGTGTGTTTGTATGTGTGTCTGTATGTAAGGGACTGTTTGCTCACTGCTGTAATTGAATGTGTGCTGAAGCTCTCCATCTTTGGGGATTATCTTATCTTGGCTGTTGGTGATTAAGTATTCCCTCACTAGTGTTAATTAGCCTCCACACAGCCAAACCACTCTACCCTCTTCTGACTCTGTGTGTGTGTGTGTGTGTGTGTGTGTGTGTGTGTGTGTGTGTGTGTGTGTGTGTACTTGTACTTCGTGCATAGTGAGGACGGGAACAAGATTTTAACCAACAGAGTGAGGACATTTTTGGGAACTGAGGACATTTTGGCCTGTCCTCACAACTTCACAACTTCAAGGGCTGTTTAAATGGTTAAGACCTGGTTTTAATGGTTAGGGCAGAATTAGGTTTAGTTGTGATGGTTAAAATTAGGGTAAGGGACCAGGGAACGCATAATGTCAATGTCGGTCCTCACAAAGAAAGAAGTATAAGGATGTGTGTGTGTGTATGTACAAATGTGTGTGAATTAGGGCTGAACAATCGTTTTCAAATCGAAATTGCGATATGAAAGAACACGATTAACTAATTGTGAAGATGGCGATTAAAATGTATATTAATTAAGTGTTTCAGCAGCGGAGCGTTAAGCCTGCCCTATGTTGTTGATGTGTTGTTAATTTGTCATTCAGTGTGCTTCAACTACCGATAACAGCTTTCTGTGAGCCTGTTTCACTCCGTTCTATGCACGGTACATCCACATGGAGCATTTCAGAATAAGAGCGTTTTGCCTACCTGTTTTTGCTGACTTGTTCAGATTTTGTTAATTTGTTCAGTTGTCCTTGCTTTTTGTGCTTCTACTATGGTTAAGTAGGCTACATAGTTTAATAGTTTCTTTTTTTGTTTGTTTTAACTGTGTTTATTGTTGATATACTATCGATAGTGTGCAGAGGGTGTTTTATTTTCACAATCGACCGGATTCTCGCCATTCTGTGTCTGACTTCCTGCCCGGTTCATATGCTCTGTGCTGCTTGACGCAGGTTCCGTCAAAAACAAGCTGGCAGTGAATACTGATATATATATTAATAAAAAATGCAAATCGTAATCGTTAAATCTGGCAGAAAATCAGATGTTTTCCCCAAATCGTTGAGCACTAGTGTAAATGATTTTTAGGAAGAATTAGGGAAGGATTGTTTTGTGTTTAATTTTTTGGGATGAAGCAATCATGTATTTTCATGTTTTGAGGATGCCATGACATGACACATCTTAGTATATCACATGACATACTCTCGTTGGGCGATGTCTACAAAATTGCCATTGGACGATGTCTACAATAATCAAGCATCGGGATGGCAGAGGCTATAGCAATCATCTTATAAAGGCACATAGACTTCACTTGGTAAAAAACTTGGTATTACGATACAAGTCTCGGACATGGTGGATATTTTACAAGCACAGACCAGGTAAAGCAACAGTGAACTACGTCATGAACAAGCCGGCACGTGGCTCACATGCTGCCATGATAACAGATCAATGGTGGAAAACTACGGAATAAAGACGAGTTCTGTGTCTTTTGTGCGAGTTTATAAAACATACTGCTGATGGAGAAAGTCAGGGGAGCAGACAGGGGGAGAGAGAGAGACAGAGAGAGGCGGGGCAAGCTGGTGTGTTTGCAGTAAGAGAACAGAGGTGTAGGTGTAGGAATGTGAGTTTGGGGAGAAGTCTGAGGCAGGTGCAAAGCAGGTAGATTTAAAATAATAATAATGTTGGAGGGGATCAAAACTTGCTTTCACAGGGCTGTATAATGTGAAAAATTAAGATGGTTTTTCTTCTTGCCGGGGGGTGGGGGGTGGGTGTGGGGGTGTACAATTACTTAACACAAGATTTTCACCCTATTATAAATAAAACAAGGCTGATAAAACAAGTGAAATTTTAATTCATAGGTAAAAACATGAAATAAATCACTGAGGCAAAGCTGACCTGACGTTGTCGTGTTTCTGGATATAGATCTTGTGAAACATCATGTCTTCCTTCTTAGCATTGATGTCAGCCTTCATCTCCATGGCAACATGCCTTGGCAACACTGAAAGCAACAGACGCTCCTAAAAAATACAAAAAAAGAAAAAAAAATGCAGATTCATAATATTACTCTGTCTGTGCAATGTGTCAAGTGTGCAGGCACGTGTGTGTTCAGATAAGGAGACGTCTGGCAATATTCTTTATTTTTCTTTTTGTCAACAAATCCCATGAAGAAGACCAAAAACCAACAATGACCTGATCCTGTGGTATTGTCTCCGTATCCAAAGCCTTATATTCCTCTGTGCCACAGAGCTCCATTGTTGTATAAAAACGATTAAAAACAATCAATAAGCCACCCTGTCGCACTGGGGGACGTGTTCCTTCATTATGATGAACGCGAGCGCTGTAGTTTATTTTGAGTTGATTCAATATATGCCATCCCGCTGCCATAAATACTCACCTGCACACCAAATGTGCATTCATTTGTGGGTGAAAATACTGCCCAGCAAATGCATTATTTACTCCTGTTTGAGTAATCTTTGCTAAAGACTATAGTGCCCCACTGTTTCAGATTTCAGATTCAAATGGGCTTAGGGCTGAGAGCAAAACACAGGGTAGGGAAGTCAGAAAAGGGCAAATAAATTGTTGGTTTCGGTCTTTTCATAGGATTTGTAGACAATAACAAATTGTGGGTGAAAATACTGCCCAGCAAATGCATTATTTGCTCCTGTTTGAGTAATCTTTGCTAAAGACTACAGTGCCCCGCTGTTTCAGATTTCAGATTCAGATTTCTAAAAATAAAACTATATATTTGTGAACCATTTTTAAAAACTTACATCTAAGTAGGAACGAATGGGCTTAGACTGAGGGTAGGGACGTCAGAAAAAGGCAAATACATTGTTGGTTTTGGTCTTTTCATAGGATTTGTTGACAATAACAAAAATATCACCAGCCTTTTCCTTTAAGTTTAAGAATAATTAATTCTAAGACAAATGTTAAAAATGCTGACTGGTGATGTACCCTCCATCTCTGAGTCCTCTGTGCTTTTTGATCGTGTTATTTCTTGTTCATGCCACTGTTTAAAGGTTCATTTATTTGAAACCAAACAGCAGATTAGTGCAGTGCTGAAAGAAGTACAGATAATAGATCCCTTACTTAAGTAAAATTACTAGTACAATAGTGTAAACTACTCCATCAATAGGATAATAATCATTTAGCTGACGCTTTTATCAAAAGCGACTTACAATTGCCAGAGGTCGCACGCCTCTGGAGCAACTAGGGGTTAAGTGTCTTGCTCAGGGACACAATGCTGGGGAGTTGAACCTGGGTCTCTCACACCAAAGGCATCTGTCTTATCCACTGCGCCGTCACCATTATTATATAACATAATACTATAATATATATATTTTTAATATAGATTTTAATATAGCATTTTAATATAGAGGGCCAAGGTGGAGCAAATTTAAACTAATTTGTATACTGCTAAGTTACAAATTAAGTTATTCAGTTGTTTTGTATGTAAAATCATAATCTGCAAAGTGCATGCGTATAGGTCCTGTTTGTGCATGTGTGTGTATTTTGGAGGTGTGTGTGTATATTAACAACAACAGAGTGAAAAAGTTCATCTAACACGTAATTATATGTCATATAAATGTAGTGGAGAAAATGTATTAGAGAAGTAAAAAGTCAAATGGACATACATAAGTTAGTTATTTTCCAACACTGACCTGCACACACACTCTACTTGGAGAGGTGAGCGGAAATGAGGAGCTGCGCTGTATTTACATGTAAATAAACTTTTCTGCGTGAGTTGCCTGAACTGACCTCATCAAGCAGATTAAGTATTGACCATGACGTGAGCAATTCACATTGTATACAGTTTTTTTGTCCATCAGTCACTCAGTTACGGTCATTTAATGATAGAGGGCCGCTGACTCAGTATTTAGTGCCACAACAATCCCTGGCCTCCGGTTTAAAATTATTGTGAGCGATACAGTTTTGGAAAATTTTGGAAAAGAAGGAGCACTAGTGTCAGATCAGTACTCAGCTCAAAAGTGAGGTTGTATTATTTACAAAGCTTAGATATTTACTTATTCATACCATCAGATATTCTTGGGAGGTAGTACTGGCGTAACGGAGGCTCCTACAGACTGTGTTGCACTATGGGTTGTTTCTAGCATTCATGTTGCTAGGCTAGTTAGCTACCTTTTCCAAAAACAAGTGTTGAAAAGTGGTTACTGTCTTATATTCTGGTCAATACTTTCATAAATACATGTAGACAAATGTGTATATGATGCAAGCACACCTGTTGTTGATTCTCCCTCTGCAGATGTAGTCTGGCCTGGATGTATCCTCTGGTTTCCTGGAAGGCTTGTCTCTGGGAAACAGATCGGAAGAGCGTCGTGTACAGATTCCAATGATGTTAGTGCACAGGAAGATCAGGACATTAGCGCTCACCTGGAGAGAGGAGAGAAAGAGGAGGGAGAAAGAGGTCGTCAAGCTTAAGGTACGAGGGAGGAAGGACAATGCTGCTAATCCTGTGAGATAGCAGAGGAGGAAACTCTGAATCATTTAAGCGTTAAAAGGAAGGTATAAAATAGATCACTGATACTAATTTGACAGAAAATGATTCATTTCTCATGTACCAATGTAGTTGTTATTGCTTCTGGGACAAAATGGTTTCATGAATCAAAACCTCAGTCTGAGAGAAAAGTACACAGGATAAGTTGTACACATTTAAGAAAATATTTTACCTTTGAAAAAGCTTAGATGTATTTGTTCTCTGGGTTTAACTTTAAATCACCCCCCGTTTACCTCTTTTCTCTAACATTTCTGCTCCCCTATTTCTATCAAGACACTCAAGACATACTGTAACTTGCATTAAGGCCCCTTTATGCTGTGCGATTTTGGGCTGTCAAAATTTGACAATCTTGAACTTTAAGTTATCAATATTATTCTCTAATCTAATTTAACTTTATTTAAATACATATGACATTTCCAGTATTAATCTTTTTATTAAATCATTGCAGCATAATAACTGTTTCATTATCAGATGAAAAAACTGAACTGACAGTAGACTGACCATGAACATCAGATCTCTGGGAAGAAAAGTGTTTGACATTAGAACAAAAGACCTGTTCGGATTTAGATTTATCACAAACAGAAGTATAATGTGAAGTTAAAGGCTTCACATACTATTTCAAAACCTTTACAATTATCTAAATCATCTGTATCTGGCATGAATGATAGTCACTGCCATTTATTTTTGAAAGATGCAACAAGAATGCAACAGGAATACTTTACTTTTAATTTTTTTTAAATATTGATATTAATGGCATCTTTAAATCTCAAACATCAATTAGGGGTTTTGTTAAAAACATCCATAATTTAAATGATAAAGGTGAATATTGGTGAGAAATCTCTGAAACAAATGTGTTATTGCCGCTCAAAAGTCATCTGTGTGGCTCATGTTGAATATACAATACTTCAAACATTCTCGCCAGGCTTAACAAAAATAAACTTTCTGCTGATTTTTTTCCAAATCATCTTTTTTCAACACCTTTCTCAGCATGGTCCAGGTCGCTTTCCGTAAGTACCTTTCTCTATTAAGATCCATTGTTCTTCTTCAGAAATTCATCACTGATGATCCTCAAGTGTTTTGATCACCACGCTTCCTTTACTTCTTGAAATTTCACTGGAAAGGTTATCCAAAGGTGTATAAAAAGCAGTCTAAACATTATATTTCGAGCCTTCCATTTTGAAATGATCTGAGCAAGGGAAAGGTCTGTGTGTATCTTTATGCACATGCTTCTGCTCCCTTTTATGTTTAGACCAATCTTACTGTTAATATAGTGTACAGAAGATTCACATTCACAATAGCAAAAGGGCATAAAGGTGACATAGTTTAGTAGAGTTTAGAGTACCACAGACATGATGAATAGAAACATATGGGTAATGGACAGATGAGTTTAAAAAGAAAGCAAACAAGGAGTGGGGTAAAAAATAGAACAGTGGCATATTGGACAACACAGATAAAGTGGAAGACTGACAGATGTTAAGGGTAGGAAGGAAATTAGTGGTAAGGAGCGGGACGAGAAAGGGGAAAAACACAATGTGAGGATGACGAGAGTAAGAAGGGTACGAGTGAGTGCAGAGAGAGAGAGAGAGAGC
Source organism: Micropterus dolomieu (assembly GCF_021292245.1). Lineage (NCBI taxonomy): Eukaryota > Metazoa > Chordata > Actinopteri > Centrarchiformes > Centrarchidae > Micropterus > Micropterus dolomieu. Next base: position 11,061,172 of record NC_060157.1, read on the forward strand.
AGGACAGATATGGGCCACAGTGACATTAGGCAGATGGCTCAGAGCGCTCAGCTCTGTTTACATTACTCTCACTGATCAAGCAAAAACAGCCATGAGACAAAAGTGAAACCTGCGGCATGATGTGCGCTCGCAGGTGAATGCTGCCTGTCAGTCTATACGGGTGCAGTCAAGACGTGTGAAGATGTGTTTTCTCCCAATCAGCTTCAGCGACTGTAAGTATTTATATCTGTTGAGGTACACTCAGCGTGCGCATCACACTCCACGTGTCTGTGCTCACAGGCTCAAAACTAATTGCTTGCTTTTCTCAAGAGGGGAAGGGCAAGTGGGTTTACAGAGTACACAGTAAGGTCCTGTGTTGACGCAACAGCACTCCACCTCTTTAGGAGCTCTGCTTGGCAGCGTTTACCTGCTACCTGTACACACTACCACGTACCCAGTACAAGGCCACTGCACCTGCGCGTGTCCTCTGTGCTCAACAACACACTCATTTATCTAAACTCATCACTTATATCCTGCCGGCCTTTCCTGTGCTGGTTTGGTCCAGCACCATTATAATCATACCACGACGCATTAAAATCTTCATTGCTCACTCCCTGTCAGGTGGGGTTCATGACTGAGTTACCAATGTGATTACGGCCTACTTAAAGGGTTATGTTCAGTTTGCGAAGACTAAAATAAACCAGGAATTGAACATCACGTCACTGGAAAATCACATCATTGTTTTTCGCCATAAAAGCAGTCGTCATTTTCCCCGGGGGTGACATGTTGGAAGCAGCCAGCCAGTTTGTGGAGAGGACCTCGTCCTAATCCCTGGTTATCAAAATGGCATTATGTAAGAGTTGCGCTGATCTAGACAGGACAAGCAAAACAGCACTAATACTGGTTATTCAGCACAACATAGATTAAAATGTATTTTGCCACAAAAAGACCCCCAACAGCTTAGGAAGGATATGCAGGCTTAATCAATAAATGATGCGATGCTGAATATGTGTCCACCTCTATGCTAAAAAATAAGTTTGTCGCATACCTGAAATACCTCCACAATTAAGTTTTAAAAAAGGGAACAACCCTCTAACAATGTAAATTTATGGATCCTTGACGTTTTCTTAACACCTAATGAGCTCTTTATGTTACTGAGATTATCTGAGATATTTAGAAGCCAATTTCTGTCAATTGTAAAAAAACAAAAAGTATTTTAAACATTATTTTAAATTATTGTGGGTATAACAAATACATGGGGATGAATCGGGGGGGGGGGGGGGGGGGGGGGGGGGGGGGGGGGGTATTACCATTTAATTGAACACCACAGCTATGAAACTAATGGAGTCTATTAGGTTTGAATATGTCACTTAGCATAAACATCCTAAAACTTCAAGGTCATAGCTTTTACTGTGATTGTACCTTATATGATTACATGTGACAAATGAACTTGATTGATTGATTGATTGATCGATGAAGCTGATACAGAATTATATGTTATATATATATGTTTGATACTGTCAGTGTGAAATAAGATGATTTTAACAACTTTAAGGGGAAATTAAAGTGGAAATAGGATGTTAAGGGTTTAATAACTGCCAAAATTATGAGAATGCCATCATTGTGAGATAATAAGTCACTTTTGCATTGACAATGCATTGCTAGAGCTGTGCTGCTACCATGGCTAGCGGTGGTATCACTAAGGTATACATATGTCTAAACAAAGTAGTGCCAATGATATCCACCTGCCCATCATTGGCAATGCCTCAGCAGCAACACTACACCTTCCCTCCACATCCAAACACTCGTCACCACTCTACACCTAATGAAACCCCTCTGAAGCTACCAACTCCCAAGTTGGCCGAGTAGACGAGGATTAGAGGGAGGCTAATGGAACATTCAGAAACTTTATTTATAATTTTTCTCCTCCTTTATGATGGATTTAGCACAGCAGCACATTTACTTTAGCAGGAAGTCTGTGGTCCTGACAGTGAGTCTATAAACATTGGCTTTTAAGGCCATCAGGCCCCTGTTTCAGACTGGGAAAGAGTGTTCTTTGAGGAGGAGAGAGCATGTGGTCAAATGGGACATTTAACAGCATCCTGTAAGACATATACATATGCAATGTACCAGGATTAGATCATTTAAAGCAGCTATAATCAATATGGTTATATTAATGGATGACACAATGAACCCACAGAGAATATTACCTAACTCTGCAGCTTCCCTCAGCTCTACAGAAATATAGCGTCTTTAAGCTCATTGTTTCGGTTTTGGTTCGCTCTTCCCATTTCTGTAGTAGTGTTTTTTTAGCCAAAGCATCTCAGGAGTTAGTGGAGACCAATTTCTAATGAATGCTAATGTTGCTCCATAACTGCTGGATGTGTAAATAAGCAACTGTTTGCTAACCAAGTCAACTTTTAAGATTTGTACGCACCACTTCAAGTGGCCAAAGAAATCTGGTATTCCAAGAGAAACTGAGCAACAGAATACAATTTTAGACTGCCTGTGTAGTGAAGTAACTAAACAACCCTCTCCAGAACAGACAGTAGGACGTGACTAATAGCCAGCACTCACAAGCCAATTCCATTTCAAACCAAACAATCTTAATCAAACTGTCTGACGTTTCTGTGTAGTGTGTAGTCCTTCTTGCAGAATGTCAGGCCACTATCTCTTTCCTTTTTTCCCTCAGCATGTTCACAGCATGACCTGCCCTCTCCTTTAATCCCTCCATCCTGCTCTCCATCCCACTTAACAATACTCAGCAGACACCCGACACTAACCACAGCTAGGTGTGTATGTGTGTGCATACATGCAAATGCACAAAATTAGCAGGTCAGGGAAGACCTTAACATTTTCCCCAGACACCTGGTGTTACTTCTATACTACTTCATTTAATCAGACCCCTCGCAAGTCACTTGACAGAATGAAAAGTTTAGAGGCTTAAAAAAGAAATGACTGAAATGAATACTGAAGCTGCATGACCAAAAGCTCTTTCAGTACATGATTTTTTTTACACTTTAAATCCTTTTAATTCACCTATAAGCAAGAAAGAAAATCAGATATCCAAACACATGCCTTGTCTCTTATCATTCAGCCACTCAGTTTAGAAGTTGTTGCTATAATGTGTATGCATGTTCACTTTGCTGACTTAATATTCCCGTTGGAGAGCTCATTTTGAAGCCAGCAGTCTTGATGCACCTCTTATGCATGAAAGATGTAGATGTGATGATGGTGGTGATTTTATATGAAACTCAATGTTGTTTAAGAGTCTATCTCTCTCTCTCTCTCTCTCTCTCTCTTTGCTTCTTTCTGAGTCTTTTGAAAGGTTCTGTTTAGTGTTGGCCCGAGACTCACACCCACAGTGACTGTGAATTATTAGAGATGGCAGCGCAGCTTTCACTTAGCAACTATCACCCACATTCCACAGGCTCCCTCCAAAGACCTGCAGTCCCTCACCCAGGTTCAGAGACAGTGCAGCGTGGGGGTCCACCTGAGGAGGGGTAGGTGGTAGTGGGTGTAGGGCTGGACAGATGACTTTGTCTTACAGTCTCATTACACCAAAACGCCACAGTCAGAACATACTGTATTCTCAGTATATTCAAACTCTGGTTTGCCACAAACCAACAACTTGTTTTTATTATAAATAAATTTATTTTTATTTCATCAGCTAAAAAATACCATGTACTGTACAAAATGTAATGTAACCCACGTGGCTGACTGTGTAAATAAACATTGTTCTTGTAAATACTTAAGAAAAAATGTAAGCGAACTAACCTTTGTGTTTGGAAAATGTTAGCCAAAATGTTGATAGCATCTAGGAGCACACAGTGGATGTGCTAGTCGTAAACGGGGATATAACAAATGAATGCAGTTAGTCAATGATATGCTAACTCTTGTTGTGTTGGAAGTGGCACCCATTTACTACTAGTGAGCAAGTTTGTCAGACATGCTATGGATTAAAGATGTTTCAGCTGAGGAACACACTGTTCAATCCATTGCTCACACTTTTGCTCTTGTGTTTGCAGTTTCGGAAAGGTAAAAGAAAAAACTACCACTCTTAAAAGTTTTTAAATGGTAAATATTGCTCTTACTAAAGCCCCATGAACACCGCTTCAACAATTGGATAAATCAACAACTTGACAGGCCTGGTATGCCAAGTGACAGTTGCGAAGCTATGATTGGACAATCGCTGCTTCAGGGAGGGGTTCAGCAAACTGTCAATTTATCGACTAATCATTTCAGCACTGCTTCACTGGAGCTGACTTGGACTACTGCATTTACTTAAATACACTGAGAACAATATTTTAGGCTGACATGGAAAAAATCATTTAGCTGGACATACTGTCCAGAAAACTGTGGAGAACAAGACACTAAATTTATAAGACCTTTTCCCAGAGGGAGCAATGACTGATGGGATATTGTTACTGAAACGGGGCCAGCGAGAGTACAAGTCAGAGCTCATTGGCCTTTGAGGAGCATCTGGAACTCCTTAGAGCATCTGTGTTAGATCAGGCTCTGTAAAACACACTCTAACACCCCAAACACAATGACAGGGCTTTACTTCTGACAAACCCTAAGAGCCTCCCCCGTAGGTTGCCCCTTATCTTTTCTTGAGAGCATCTGTTATTTATTTCCATATTCTTTCATTTCTTTTATTTTTTCCTGCCTTTTCGTGCTCTGACTTGCACTCACTGTCATGAGCCTTTGTGAAAAAGTCTGTGTATGTGTGCAGTTCCAGGCAGCTGCTGGGTTTGTGTACTCAGCCTGAGTCTCATGTCTACACACAGCTCCCACTGTCCTTATCTGAAATGACCAGAACCACGTCAACAGATAAAGAGTCAAGCCCCGCCTGCGCACTCTGCTCCCTCACTCGGCCAGGGTGGTCTTTACACTGTCTGAAGGTGAGTCACACATTTAGGTCGTACAGCGGAAAAACTTCACATAAAAATTAATCTTTTTGGAGCACGATCACCTGTACAGCCTTGTCATTTCTGTAATTTGTGATGATCAGCGTGTTTTTCTTGCTCAGGACATTTCCAGAACAACATTAATCAAACTGTTTAAAGGTATTTTTAGTGTCTAAAATCTGTCATAATTACGACTGGCATGAAGCATTGTAATTTAAAAACATCCGTGCCACTGTGATGTGAGGGAACAAAATGTAGTCATTTTGCTCTAACATATCTGAATTTACAACTTCGTTAGCTCTTAAATTTCAATTATAGTTTTCTCAAGTCGTTTCAATTGCAGGGAAGAGCAAGTCTCTTTTGATTTATATGCAGCCAGTCTTTGGATTCCCATCATATATTTTTACATGCACACTGCACATATACCATGAGGAAGAAAAATGTTGCAGGAAATGTTGACTTGTGTAAATATCCTGGATATACTTTGTCACATGGAAAGATTGTGACAAAGCCCATTCCACACACCCTATTTCTAGAAAAGAAAACAAACAAAACATTCAGTATTCCCTATAATAAACACTCAGTAGTTCACTCTACACAGTAGTTTACAAAGATAGTAGTGGTGGATGGGCACTACTTTTTTCATTCCATCGTGGGAACTTTTACAGTCACTACACAAAGCATAAATTTCACAGACAGAGAGTAAATATAGTGCACTTTCCGGTGACTGATTTCGGACCCAGCCGTAGTCTGACATTTCACTTACAGGAGATCCAGAAATAATTTACTTTGAAATTTGTTCCAAGAGTAGACAATAAAACGTCTAGATTTATTTTCTACTGATAATATAACAGATGCAGTTTACTGTAGAATACATTAGCAGCTGTAATCTTGCAATCATTGGAGGAAGTGGTGTCTTTAATTTGTGCATTTCAATAAAAGATATGCGTCTAAACAAACGTGTCATGCATAACATAAATCACAAAAGAGCAGAAAGTGTGTGACTATTATTATATCTATGTTCTTCTTCTTTTAAAACAGGAAATGGTCCGAATATGTGGCAATTGTTTCTGCTTCCCAAAGTGTAATTTATTCAGACAGCCCATCACAATACATTTTATTACAACAAACGTTGTTTTTTTTAAGTTAAAAAACACTGAATACACTGACACTTCAACTCTTTTCCCCTGTCACCACTGGTATTTGTTTTGGGATAAGTGAACATTTTTTTCTTATCTATAAACATAAAAGTATGACTGATGACACAGATTTCTATTAATAATTCTGCATTTCCTTCAGCTGTTTTAGACATCTGAGTATTTTAGAGGCCGTGCACTGAAACACAAGTCCATACACATTACATAAATACTGTACAGCTGCGTCGTAAACAATTACTTATGCTGGTTTAAACTCCTTTTCCCTCAGCGATGTTTCTGTAAACATGGACAGGGACGTGCTGGGGGTCCCAACAGTGAAAAACTACACAGCACGCACATTTCTGCTGGCAACAAGGCGAGTGTGACTACTGTGGAGAGAGTGTGACTACTAAAGTATTCTTGCACTGGAGCTGCAAAAGAGTTTTTATTTAAAGGACAGAATCTGCCTAAAAAGACGGGAGCTTGAAAGAATAAAGCTCCTTTTCACAATATTATCAAGTTTTTCTGGAACGCATGGGATCCCTGCTAGGACGCTAGGCTTTTTCATGCTGTGGGCAGACAACAGGTTCAGGGATAACTGCTGTGATTAAACAAAAAAGCCTCTAAAAAGAGTTATGTCAGCATTAGAGGAATGTAAACCAAGCATATGATTGGCAAAGGACAAAATAGCCTACACGCCTGCAAAACATACACAGCTGATGCTTTTGTGTATTTGTATATAACCACAGGTATGGAGATGTTTCCCAGTGTTTAAATGTTTATTTTGAAAATGTTAGTCCTGAATCGATCTACTGTACAATGAAAGGTTCTAGCCTCAAAGCCTTATAGTTCATTCACACCAGTTTAGCTAATGTATTTAAGTTGAGTCTATAGTGTGGTTGCTCTGGTAATACTACAGCATTGCCTGTTAATGTAATTTTAATGCATCTAAACTAGGGCTGAAACGATTATGATTATGACTAGCATACCACAACAGCACGACGGCAATGCTTCAGCATCAGAGCAGAAAGCATCCAGTCTACACATCGAGTCCACAGAGCAGACAGGAATCAAGGTAACGTTCATGTAACTAGCATCGTAAATCATGGTAGTTGAGATGAAGGCTAACAATGGTAGGGCACACTTTTTAGTAAATGTATAATCATGCATTTGTTGTTTGGGTTGTAACGTTACAGTGATATGAGTTACACAGGTGATCCCCATACTTGGGGCGCCAAGCAAAAGTATTTCTTATCCGGTTACTCGATGAAGCGACGAATCAACGAAATAATACTTGATTAATTAAAAACAATGATAGGGGCACCTGCAATCTTTATTGTTAAATTTGGGCCCTATTTTCACATATTTTAAAACATTTGTTGTGTGGGGTCGCCGGTTAGCTCACCGCTAGAGTGCGTGCCCCATGTAAGAAGGATGAGTTCTTGCCGCAGCAGCCCAGGTTAGAGTCGGGCCTGTGGCCCTTTGCTCCTCTCTGACACTGACTCACGTTTTCACTGGCGTCTTCCTGCAACAGCTCGCTTCTCAAGAGATTTCAGAGTGACAATTGTCCTTTTACAAGACTTCTGTTTCAGAGGGTATTACCGGGTGTTACTCTTAGGGATCCTTGATGTCTGAGCCTGTCGGTGGCAAGAAGAAGCAGTTTTTGTGAATGTAATTTTGAAAAAGGAATACGTTGAAGCCACTGCAGCCATTTTGCGGCTGCCGACAACTGCACGGATTCCAAAACTTTTTGTACCTGCCAGTCATTTCTACCCCAAAATATGTGAAAATAGGGCGCAAGTTTAAAAATACCAAAATTACCCTTTAATGTGAAGTGATACTGTGGTTTTCTTTTTTTTATTGATTAAATTAATTAAATATGGATTTTCTGGTTACCTAATTTAATCTGATTGCTGGTTTTCTAATTGTTTAATTTAATTTGTTATTTTTTGTTATGCTAGCTAACTCATCATTCTGACATTAGCCCGTCTCCACGACGAAACGTATTAAGAACTTGGGTTAGCGATCTCAGATCGGAGCAGTACTAACACAAAATGAATTTGATTTTATATAGAACAGGATATAACAATTACATCACGTTCAAATTACAAATCACAGCTTTTATAAACATTTGTCAGCTGGAAAAGGCTTTGACCAGCGCGCACACGCACGTACCTACGTAACCACGCTGAACGTGTTCACACACACAAACCCCAAAACACACACATAGAGCCAAAAGAAGATACATAATAAAAGATAAATAAAAGATAAGCTATGTTTATTGACCTGTTACATTCACTCCTCCTGAATTGTGTCCCCCCCCCCAGTTTTTAAAAAAGCTTGTGCATCTTTGAGGTTTAAAAACACATCTCTACATTACTGGGGCTACAAATGCACAGTCATAGCAAGCTGACCGGAGATAAGCTTCCTTGAACTGGACAACTGGTAAACAACATCCTGTGCATCCCTTCCTCTCGGCTCCCCACCACCTCCACTCATATGACCTCTCCTCTGTCATCGCCATGTTTAATTATGGGCCATCTCATTTCGACAGCAGGGGGGAGGAAAACAAAGCACAAATCTATCAGAGCAGCCAAACAGCAGCATGTCTAGAAAGCTCAGACCCCTCCAACGCCCGCTCTTCGAGCTTTCAGATTCTAAGAAGGAGAAGTGAACAGCAGAAATCAATTTTGACCTGATTTCTTTCCCTTTTTTTATGTCTTTACTTGAAGCAACGGTTACCAAACTGTACACCAGCAGGCTGAACTGGGTCTCGGCTGCTTGAGTCGTAGTTGTTTCCATGGCAACCACTGGACCAGCTGAACACAAGCACTGAGGGAGACACTTAGCAATGCCGTTTATTCCCCATCATTCTCAGAAGTGATGCTAAACTCATTTTCCAGCGCTCTTATTGGTCCACAGATTGGCGGTGGTGGTATGTGTGTCTGAGGGTGCGTATTTGTGTGTCTAAATCCACGTAATCCTCATACAAGTAAAAACAAGCAGTGACAAACGAGTGAAGAGACATATTTACGTAATGAGGGATCATATAACATTAAGGTGTATCTATGTTGATATACTGCAACCTTTGTTAAAGCTGTGGTGTGTTTTCTTTATGTGTGTGTGTGTGTGTGTGTTTGTGTGTGTGATCCCTTCAGTCAGCACCCGCGAGCAAAGTGTACATGTGACAGGTATTCTCGTTAAAATGCTGCTGGCGCGTTAAACGCACAAATTATTTATCAAGGAGGCTGTGGACGGACTGCGTGGTGAGAATATCGGATTCTCCTCCGATCATGATGCCTTGCTGCACCCTCCTTCCTTTATACAGGGTGTCTTGTTCTATAGCTGTAGCTTTGCACAGGTGATCATCACAGGCTGACACTTCCTCCACTGGGATCCAAGTCTCCCATCTTGATGCATGATGCACACAAGGTTATTCTAGCACCGGGAGCTGCTGAGAAACTGTGATACAGTTGATATAGTTGATACTGTGTGAGATTTGCGCTGATTAAAGTGCATTTATTCTCTGTATAACATCCTGGAAATTTAAAAATTGAGTAAACAGCCATTTGGAAAGCTTGACGTCAGAGTATTGTGGACTTGCGTATAAACTAAGAGCATTGCTACAGGAGCAGCACATTGTTATTTAAACTCTATTCCCTTATCTTATCTACTTAATAAAAAACACACTTTAAACACTTAGCGGGAGCTTGAGAAGGAGACCAGTGAAACATATTGACTGTCCCCTGACCCACGTGGAGGCCTAATTTGCCCTCTGTGCTGTTTAATGGGCTTTTAGGGGCTTAAGCAACCATCTCTGCCGTGGTCAAAGATCAAAGCAGAAATGCATTACGTTATGCTTCATTAACAGAAAAAGATAAAGAAATCGTTGTATATACAGTATTAGCCTCGCTCTGCACCAGGGTAGTGTTAAGTGTAGGTGAAAACGCAGCCCCACGTATGCAGAGAAAAGGGAGTTAAAGTGACCTGCCTGTTGCAGTGACTGTTCCATGTGACGCAACAGAAACGTTGAGGGCCAGGTATTTTTAGGAATCAGTCTTTGACCTCTCACAGCACTTGTGTCAACAATATCCACACAACAATCCTAGCCAGTGTCGGAGGCCATAAAGCAAATAGCTCTGGGGTGAAGAATGCAGAATAATGAGAAGCTTCAGTGACAAAATCCAACAATTTTGTTGACAAACGTATCAGCAGTGATCAGCATGCATGCAAAATAAAGTGTGTATGGAAACGTGCTTGGGCTTTACTTGTGCATTTTTCTGATTTAATCCGGGACAGAAGCGTGACTGTATATGTTAATGTTCACACGCAAATGGACTCCCACACATACAGGCAGGACAATAGTTTTGGAATGTTACTTCCCAAATAAAAACCAACAGCAGCAATGCTGACAAACATTCAATAGAGACAAGAAGGGAAGGTGACAACCATAACAAAGCATGGGATGGTGTGTATGTGTATTGATGGGTGGCTGCTGGGTGGGACATGCACATGCACATGAGTTGGTACTGTACTGCTTTGTCAAACTGATTTCAGCTGAGGAGTCTGAGGATCGTAGACATGGCGACACAGAAAACCCAGGGAGCAGCAGCAGAGATGAAGCTCAACAGGACGTCTCCATACATTTTACATGTTACAGCTTTGATAGATAGTTCTTTTGAAATCAATCCTGAGTATACCAAGGCGATGCAAATTCCAAAATACTGTTGTTTATGGTGTGAGTGTGTAGAATAAGACACTCAAAGTGAAGCTAAGAACAGACACACGAGTCTACCGTATGCAGCTGTGAAAACACACCTACCAACCATCGCCAAGAGCAATACAGCTTAGGAAACAACCAGATGGTCTGCATGTGTTTTGAAAGGTTTAAAGGGATTAAGGGCCATAAATTTCAAGAGATGAAAATTAAATACTTCTCATGTAGCAGACAGACACCGCCAAGATGTCTGCAAGAGCCTCAGAATACTATTACTCATACCAACACCCATTTCCAATACAAACATCACATTCAACATTTTGTAATAAGATTTTTGCAATTATAGTGCGGCATATTTTGGTCAAGAAATGTTAAAGTAAACAAACTACTTGTACTACTGTTCTGTTTTCAGCTTATTCTTTGTTTATGTCTTGAGTTAGGTTGGTCTTTTATTTTCCTGTAAAGCACATTCTGTCAAGACTTCTATTTTGGTCATACATGTCTCTGATTTCAAACACGTGTTTTACTTGTTTTGTGTTATGGACTGTACACTGTAACTCACCGACAATGTACTTAAGTACTTTACCTATTTTACAAGGCAGCTTGCCTGTCAAAATGTCAGTTTAGATAGGTCTGGTATCTATTCTACAGTAACAAGTGTGTGTGGCTGGAAAGTAACTACACACAATATAAATTGAATGCCATGTTGCACAACAAACAAAAGCTTGATAATTTGAAGGCCGTCATCTTTAAAGCCACAGATATCCATAACACAGACAACTGGTCATAAATCTAAGATATTTCTAATCCAGCACTTTTATTTCTTTGACTGCATACGCACCAACCAAAATGAAAGTTTGTAAATAAATATCTTGATGAATTTATCAAAATTTAACAGTCAAAAACTCAGTTAATCTGCTTCATCAGGACTGCATGAGTGTGGTTTGATCTGATTTGATTGACATTGACCCGGATGGGGTGATCATAGCCAACACTGACATTAACTCTAACCCACTGGCCTCATTAATCAGCTTCTCGTACGTCTGGAGAGAAGAGAGGCCCGTGTGAAATCAGACATCCAGAATCTAGTTACTGTCCCAGTCAACAGTAACCACCTGACCCAACTCAACTGCACAGACTCCTTCTCAGTTGCCCGTTTAAATCCGCAGTGTCTGCAAATGAAAAGATACAGTTACATCATTCCTCACACACAACTTTATCATTATCCGTACCCATCGACAGCAACAGAAAAACCCAGTGAGGTTAATGAGTTATTGGAGAAAGAGGAAATACTTGCACACAATCGTGAAGCAGTGATTGATGACACTGTTTTACATAATACACAGGCGACCTCAAGAATAAACAGCATTGCCGGGCCGCAGCTATCTCATGACATTCATTCACTTAACAATGGCAAACAATGTTGGAGCATGTGATGGATTACACTATAATTTATCATGCATTACAGAGTTCCCACAGGTCCCTAACTTCAGTTATTACTTCATAATAAACACTCGCAATATTACCACAAAGTGGTCCATGTTTAAGTGTCTTATTTGGGTTGTTTTCTAAGAATAGATTATACTAATACGTGAAAGGATATGTTACTGATTACATCCCTTATGGTGATGGCAGAGACATTACAGTGACAATCAGTGATTCATAATTAAGTCCTGTATCCCCCTATTGTTTTCATGTAATGGCCTTCCCATTGTGCTTTTGATAACTTTTCCCCGAGGAGACAACAGTTGCAGAACAGCTAAGTCAGTACAGAAAGCAAGCAGCCACCATACTGCCCCACCCCCCCATCACCCCACCCTTGGAGAAAAGTACAAAGCGTCCCTTGTGTGAGAGCACAGAGACCTGAGTGATACTGCTTTATATCATGGTATTCTCTCACTGTCACACAACAACACACATACACACACAGAGCGGTCCAGCCGGGGCGGTTCGTTCAGCCCAATGACCTTCAGTGAGCCCCTTGGTCCTTGACATGACGCACAAACAACACACTGTACAGCAAGACCCATAAGCCCCAAAGTACATGTGAATACGCAGATGCTGACAAAACACAGTAGAGCAATATACGTTGCATGGGCTGCATTGCCGGTTCACACAGTACAACACCACCCTGTCGTAAACATCATGACAGAGGTGACATTTTAAATGCGCCCGGACACAAAGCGACTGAACAATGTGCCAAGATCAGTCAAATTACAGTGATAACTACTAACTATATATCACAACTTTCAGTTTTCTGACGTGTTTAACTCCTTAGCCACTACTTTAACCTCAATGTTTCCAATGTGCCACTTAAAGTAGCGTCACATTTTGATGACATTTTTTAGGCCTGCAATAACAATAATTTCCATTATTCTGCCGATCTTTTTCGAGATTAATCAATTCATTGTTTGTTCTAAAAAAGGTCAGAAAATAGTGAAAGCTGCCCGTTACAATTAACTAAAGCCCAACATAACGTCTTCAAATGTCTTGTTTTTTCTGATCAGGCAGCAAATCCTCACAACTGGCAAGCTTAAACTAAGTAATGTGTTGTATTTTTGCTAGACAGATGACAATTTCATTTCTGTCCATTAATTTGTTGACTAATCAACTACATTTTTACCCCATTTCAGCAATAATACAATACACTGTATTATATAACATGCTATATATCTGTTTGGAGAGTATATCACCCTACTAGTGAGTTCAAAATGTATATGCTGGATCCTATTTGTTTATGGTTGACCAATTATATTAAGTGAAAAATGTGTATAACTTCTTACATGACAAATTTGGTAGCTTAGAAAACCTTGGGATATGAGTTGGCAGGAATTTAAAGCTGACCTATGCAATACTTTTAAATTAACACTGGAAATAAATGACGGTGTATGTCACTCATAATGATGCGCTCACAGAGGATTACCACCTGACCTCTCAGCTCAGAAGTGTGTTTAGTATCTTCAAGCTAGTTTTTCAGGCACAAAAGGCAGCTTTTTTGGAGTTGATGGAGACCAAAAACAGAGCTAAAAGAATAGTGAATATTGGACTTGCATTCATCGGGTGCCCAGTAAGACGACTACAAATGAATGAAAATCTTGCTCTTTGTCTGCTGGATATTTAACAACTGAACCATATGGACTCGATGTATCGAGGAATCTATGTTGTTTTCTATCATGTATATTTCCTACTATTAATTAAGTAATTAATTATTTTATTAATTAAGGTCTTTAACCCTGTCCACTGCCACTGCCTCATCTTACTCTCATAAAAACATGTTGAATCATTAGTTGCTTCACCTTAATAAAAGGTCCAACTATAACTCACTCATCACTCCAATTAGTTATGTGTGTGAACAACACTAGCTACACAACATGCATTTGTGCAGATGGACCCACCAAAGGATCTGTGAGTGAGAAGGGGTAAAACAAATGCGGAGGTTCATTCGTGAACTTAATTAATCAGAAAAACCGCAGGATAAATTGCTTATATACAGTTTAAGAAATTACATAACAGAAAGGGAAAATGAATGTAGAGCTGTCGAAATAGTTTCCGCTCTGTTCATTCTCAGTGTCACTTCGGGTCAAACATGACATGCAAAGAGAACAATCAAACAATCATAAGTCAAGCCTCTCTATACCTGTTTCCAGAGGAACTTGTCTTCCTGGTTGATCTGCCAGGTGGTGACTACGTGTATGATGGACAACACTGCCCCGCTCAGCACCGCCGCTCTCATTCTCACAGGCAGCAGAGTGTAGATGATGTAGATGAAGAACACAGACCACCAGATGCCTTCTGAAGCGCTCCTGGGTGCCACCATGAGCACCCCAAACACCTGTACTGACACCAAGACTCCGATCACCAGGTAACTGACCATCCACATGTAGTCCTGGTGGAAGCCGTTGCGGTTGCACACTACCATAAGAGCCATGAAGAGCGCCATTGCCACCGACAGGACTGACGAATAGGCCACATGAGGGGCGGCGTGGACACAGTGGAAGGTCAGCATGATGCCGCACACGATCACAAGGACCCCCATGAGCATGGTCAAGGAGCTCTGGTTCAGCCTAAAGAAGTAACGCTGGTATAGGCGCTCCAGTTTGCGGGACTGGAATTTTTTTGACTGGAACACCCGCACCACCCTGAGCCAGCAGTCCGCAGCCGTCACCACCCCTGCTGCGCCGTTGGGACCATCATCCCCCATGTCCCCGCTTCCTCCGTTACATCCCCCTTTCCTCCCTTTCAACTCCCCGTCCTCAAAGCCCAAGTCGACCGATTTCAGCCCCACCCCTTCCCCGGGAGCCCCTCCCCTTTTGCCGTAGTGGTCCTCCTGCCATCCGCAACGGACACCGAAGTTGCCCCCGCCTCCCATGGCCCCTGTCACCCCTCCGCGGTGGTGCTGATGGAGGGGGGCTCCAGAAGGAGGCTCCATAGCATCTGGGTCCCGCAGACAGCTCATGTAACGCGGGTTGCAGAGAGATGAGCCTCCCTTCCGTTTGGACTTCTTGCCATTGCGCTCCCCCCACGCAGTCTTGCGGTCGTCCACTCTGGCGACTAGGAAACCACTGAACCAGGACATTCTGTGTGAGCAGAGAGAGGAACGTTCAGTACAGGAACGGGTCAAAGACAGATAACAGCTACAGCACTGATACCATTTCCTCCCCCATCCACCTGCATGAGTGGTTCATTTACCTGTTGGGGTTCTGGTACATGTCCCAGCCCTTTCCCTAGCAGCCGGTTCACTCATTTATCCCTGTGGACAAAATTTTGAAGAAGTGAGGAGGGGTTTGTAGGGGCCACACAGCAGGGCCGCAGGACTGGATGGGGTCAAAAGGCGCACAAGCTGCTCGACAAAGCTCCAGATGTTTCAGCCAGTGATCAGAGACCAAGGTTAATGAGAAGACCAGTCTCTGCTGCCAGACTTCTGCTGCGTCTACAGGAAAAATCAAACATACAGATTGTAGAGTGACAAACAGGAAAGATGTGCTTGTTAGCAAAGATCTCCTTCACCCCAAATCTGACATGTATCATTGTCCGCTAAATGCACATACATCATTCCCTGGATAACCAGATAGACTTGAGGTTTTGTCTCATGTCTGAAAACAGCGACAGATTCAGTTTTTTTTAAAGGTGAGCAAGAACTTGCTCAATTTGACCCCCGTGCAAAAAAATAATACCCTCTGGTATAAACACACAATAGCATTTTGAAGTCAGTTGGGCTGAAGATAAAGCTCTGTTTATTATCACAATCGATGATAACGGGCGAGTAATAAATACAGATAAATGCCACTGGACAACAGGATACTGTCAAGACAAATATCAAATCAGTAATGGGAGACACAGCATGACAGGATGTGCGAGCCTTGCAGCGCTAAACCAAAAGTTGTTTAGAAATTACTAGAAAATCAAGCTATCAATCCTTCCCATTTAGCATTATATCACAGACATACATATAATCATTTCATTTGGTTAAGTTTTTGTTAAAGGCGTACCATCAGTGTATGAAAGTGTTCTGTTTAAATTTGTTATGAGTGAATCTGATACACTATGTTTTGAGATATATGGATCTTGCCACTGAGTGTAATGTAAGCAGTGTCTTTTAAGCCCATTTGGTCTGTGCGCCTTTGGGTGTTTGACATTCATTTATTCATGTATGAGTAAGGATGCACTACTGTCCTTAATAACCACACGAGGTATTGATCAGATGTGAACAATCCACATTAAATACTTTTTTCCCCCACATTTCCGTCAGTTACATTTATTCGGTCATGGTAGGCCTGCCTTCATATTACATTACAAGAGAATGATCCCAATAAGTTCCACACAGCGAGGCATACAGATTAAAAAATTTGGTAAAAGAAGTGTCAGATTGGAAAACGGTATTGGCAGATGACCTGAGATGAGGTATCATATTGGGTGAGAAAAAGTCAGAGATGGGGGGATACACTGTGGTTACAGTCCTGACAGAAAAGATCTCAAATACTCCCCTAATGGTCTCTAGGGACTTGCAGTGGGCGTTTCTTTGATATCCAGTTGTAGGTTTAAGCTGACCTGGTCACATTTTATAGTATTATTATCTCCAGTAGTGCTATATTAACCCTAGAATATTTTATAGTTAATATAAATAGTGTATTTATCAGTGTTCGTCCTGATTTAATTTTAAAACGTCCACATAAGCCTGAGCAAGTGCTACCAGCTGATCTGACCAGGCCTCCAGACGCCCTGTGCTCTGCACAGTGCAGAGAGACGCGCAAACGCAACGCAGCTGCAACCGCTTCTGCAGTCGCTGCCGCCGCCTCCTCGACCCCGGCATCTTCACCGGAGAGGCATGCTGTGCTGTTGTTGTAAAAATAGCATTTCCTCGCTATATCTTGCCTGCATGCGCCTTATCTGGCACGTCCGAGCCGTATCCCTCCTCCCTGGCAGCGGATCGACAAGATTCAAGGAGAACCAGCCCCCCTCCCACCACCACCTCCGCGATTCTCTCTCTCACACACACCTCCCCTCTCCTCTCCTCTCCTCTCCTCCCACCTCCACCACCTCCTCCCCTCCACCTCCCCGGCTGCGTCCCTCACTCCCCTGCACAAGGTCGGCCAGCTTGTACAATTTGCAAACGTCGCGGTGTTGCCAGTCGCTTGGTGGGTGTTTGCATGGTGCTTGGCTGTACTCTCTGTTTCCCCCACTAGCGTGAGGAGAGGTGCGGGGAAGGGAAGGCGGGGGTGACGGACTATTCCTAGTGGACATTTTCAACCGGACAGCCGCTACACTGGCATGACAGCCTCAAACAGCAAAACAACAAAGCATAAAGTCATTCATTGTGAGCTTGTTCCAGTTAGATAAGTCCGAATTTCTCTCTCTTTCTCTCTCTCTCCGCCTCAGTTGTCATCCAGATGATACAGATGCGAAAACAAATCAAGAAATTAGGGGGAACTCAAATCGTGTGCAAGGCGTTGAATTGGCGTTTTTGCATTTTCCCTGTTTTAATCATGTGCGTATGATCTGTTTGCGATCCGGCGTATTAATGTCATGCACAGGCAGGCCGTGTGTGAGGGCCCGCATTCAAACAGCGTAGGCTTCTTGTTACATAACACCATGGCCTGTGTGACAACCATAGCGGAGACCATAAAACCATTCCGCTGCGTCCGGAGTCCAAGTGAAGACAACAACACGCCTCTAACAGCGACATATATATGTTAAATGTCCTTCAGCCTGCAACAAAAGCTCTCAGGATTAGTGTATTGACAATCTTTATCAGTGGGTAAATAAACAGATAGCCTAACGTTAAACATGTTATTGCTGCTGCACATTCCTCAGCATCAGTCAGTGGATTGAGGACTAGCAGTATATAACCCATCACTTTCAACAGTCATATGTGTGTATAGTGGTCAGTAGCGTATAAATAGGTGGTTAAGTTTAAAGTTATGTTATGATAAATTATCTGCAGCTGATGTGAATCATTATGAGCATCAGATGCGTCTTGCAAGCGGCTTCAGCCCCTGACTGTAGCCATACCAACAACCCTCGGGACTGTCAATAAGAAACATAAACGCACTATGATGCAGCTTATTCCTTCCCCCCCCCCCCCCCCCCCCCCCCCCCACACACACACACACACAGAAATGTTATTATTGGTCGCCAGTGGAAAACATGTAGCTGACCGTGTATCCTTTGACACCACCACCACCAGTGTGAAGCGGAGGCCTTACAGCAACTGTCGCCAGCTATGTCATTCACTCCGGCAGAAATGCTGTATTGCCAGAGAAGAAGTGGCAGAGGCGTCTAGGCTCCGACTCAGTGCAACAGCGTTTGAGACGTCCGTGTGACAGGAGACAATGTATGATATTTGTCGGCCCGCAGTGTGCAGCAGCAGTCACAGTCAGAAAGACGGACTCACCGTGATCATCTTCTGTTTCTGTCCCCCGACAGGACAGCAGCAGACAATACGATTCGGTGCGGTTGTCGGTCGGAGCGGCCAGGCTGGAGCACCATTTGTAGCACAGCTGTCCAAGGATGGTCCGGTTAAATTGGTCACCCTGTGGTGGCTCTCCTCCAGTCGTCTTCTCGCTCCACTCCCTTTCCTCTCCTCCCCTTGACCCTCTCGGCTCCAAGCACCACTGTCAAGACGAGGGGGGAAACAAACATCACACTTCCGGTTGTTGTTTTCAAATTAAACCCCTTGCAGTGGAGGGGTAAACGGAAGGGTGCTGCAATATAAATGAATAGCCATTACAAGTAAAGGTGAAGCGTTGAAAATGTCAGAAATAGCCTACTTATGGGATCAATACTTTCATTCCTGTCCATTTAAATATAAGGCAATGGCTAGCTGCAGGTTAGCTTAGCTTAGGACTGGAAACAGCTAGCTGAAAACCAAAGTGTAAAAACTACACCTCACTGTTTACTGGGGGTTATGTGCATATAGGCTACTGTAGGCTGTATAAAAAGGTTATGTGTCGATATATGTCAGCTCAACAGTGGTAGTGGCACGCCCGCCACTACAGGGGAGGCTGATGCAAGCAAGGCCATTTTGCTAACCTGAATCTTTTGTCTTATTTCAATGCCCGTGTTAATGATTGATAAAAATTGAAATCCACTTTTGCTGGATTCTGGGTGGTGGCAATGACAGAAAAAGTTTGAGAACCACTGAGCTATGTAAATACTTTAATGTCTGCACATTAAATATAAGGCTACAACCAGCAGTCGATTAGCTTAGCTTATATTAGCACAAAGACTGGAAACAAGTGGAAACAGCCTGCTCTTTACAGATTAAACAAACACACTTTGGATAAATTATATTTTTGAATATAAGAGCTGGAATTGAAAATATATTTAAATTATTATGAATTAAAATGTCATAATGTAATCATGTCTATTTCTTTAATTTTGAACACTTTGGGTATCCATTGAAAGGTATATAAATAGACTTATCCTGCCATTGATTATACTACTATATGACTATTTTTGTCTTTCTTTAAATAGGTCTATTTCCTTTACTAATGAGACTGCGCAGCTTTACTCTCCAAAGCCATGTCATTTAAAAATCACTGATTGCATTGATCATTGTTGCATGACCTTGTGATCCTGATGCCCATGGTGTTCACCCCAAGCGCCTCAAACTTTTATTTTGAAATCATACTCCACGTATTTCCGGTGTCATGCTGTCTAACTTTGGGTAGCTTGAGGCAGCTCTCCTCAGTCCAGACGCGCCGTTGCTCACACCACTCTCCCTTTCCCACTTTTAGTAACTCGGCACTCCCTCTAGAGGTAAAGCCGTGTCTGTGGAGAGCCCGGGCCGGTCAAACACCACCAGCTGTGATCTCCAGAATGAGTCCCAGAAGGAAAACACAGCGATGTGGAGGAACTATTATTTATTCATCATTTTCTATTTCAGAGCTTTTCATACTATTCATATTGTCATTTTGTATATTGTATATACTGTATACCAAATCCACGTACCGCATGTACATAACACCCGTACATAATACTTATTTATTCCAGCATCCTTTGCACTATGCTCCTTCACACTGTGCACAGGCCTACATGTATGCATGTAAGGCAGACTGCTGTCCCAGCCCAGCTCCACCAAACAGATTTAAAAACTCTTTCGTCCCCCTGGCCATCAGACTGTACAACAGCTCCTAGTCATGGCAGGGAGGACTTTAGACTCTTTACTTTCAGTTGCACTCCATCTGTACTGTTTACTTCCATTTGCACTCTATTTGCACTGTTTACTGTTTTGCACTGTTTACTGTGGCTACTGTGTTATAACTTAATTTTATTTTAATCTTTTATTTTATTTTAATATAGGTTTAATGTATGTTTAATGTATGTATGTTTCATATGCCACTGGATACTTGAATTTCTACATTTATTTTGTTTATAGTGTGTATGTGTGTTCTCTATACTGTAGCCTGTGTGGGATTTTATTATTGTATTATTATTATTATTATTGTATTGTAAGTAAGTACATCGTCAGCATTGTAAAATTCGGAGTCAAATTCCTCGGGCGTCTGTATATACTATACGTTCATATTTGTTTTCTTCTCCATTGCATTGATCAAAGCAAGTGCAAGGTAGCAGAGCAACACTGAGGAATATCACAAATTGGGGTGTCAACCTGTGAGACAGGTCAGGTGTGAAAACCTGTCTGCTTGGTAGGGCAGCCATGGGACTGACAGGACAGGCCGGACTGCTCAGGAAAGCAGTTTGGGCAATGGAGGCTGGACCAGCAGTGGTCTGCCCAGATGCTGCAGCAACAGGTGGTGTTACAGACACAAGCCACAGAGACACAACAATCTTGAGGAACATCATCAGTGACATCATACATCAGCAAATGTGTTGATAATGTGGTGATCACTAAACATAAAACCACAACCATAAAGGTGAATGGAGAAGTTAGGACTCTAGCCAGGTCAGGTGATAAGAAAGCATAAAGCACCGCCAGAGCGAGACTGAAAGCTGGTATCAAGGATGCAAATCGGAGACATCAGCAGAGGCTGGAGAGAGGCCTCAACACCAACAACACCAAAGGTAGGCAGCAGGCAATCAAAAACCTCACAGGCTGTAAAAGCAGGAGCGCCCTCCCATCATGTGCAAGGCCATGTTACCAGATGAGCTAAATACATTTTATGCTCAGTTTGATCTCCTCAACAAAGAGTCAGCTGCAAAGTCTACTCCACCTCCAGAATGACGGTCACTGTCAGTATCCACAGCAGATGTGAGAAGAGAACTGAATAAATATGAGTAAAGCTGCTGGGCTCGATAACATTCCTGGCCATGTAGTAAAAACATTTCAACATATCACTGTCACAAGAGAGTGTTCCTTCTTGACAGACAGCCAGCATCATCCCTGTGTGCCACACACTGGTAAAGAAAACTCATTAAAAGCTGTATTTCTTAAGGAAATTTTAGAAGGATAAATTCCCATTCAAAGTTCCAACTTGTTACCTTTTACAAAGGAGCAATAAAGCATCCTGATATCACAAATTGGGGATGTTCATGCCACAAGACCGGAAGGCTCTTCAGCAGGTGATAAAAATCACTCAGGAGATCATTGGTACCCATCTACTGAGCATCAGTGATTGAGTTAAGGTGCCTGAACAGAGCCCAAAGAATACTAAAAGTAGGTACCCACCACAGCCACAGCCTGTTCTCTGGAGCCTCTCGAGTCAGTTGTGAAAAATGTTGCACAAACTGCTGAAAAATTATGGACACCTCACATCCTTTGCACAAACTACTGGTCGGACAACAACTCTAACTCTTCAGTCAGAGACTCCTTCAGCTCCGCAGTAATAAGGGGCGCTACAGGAAATCATTCCCGCCCACTGCAATTAAAATACATAATGCCTTCCCTCAGGGCAGGGAGAGGAGACTTATTTCTTCCAAATGACAATTCACAGTGCACATTATACACTCATTTGCACTTTTACTCCATTTATGAGGAACATACAAGCATCAATAAATTAAGAGATCTACATGTGATAATAGATACTAGTAAGAGCAGCAAGAAATACTAGTAAGATTAGCGCATACGGCATCAATGGGATAAATACCTAGGGGAAGAAGTAAGAGTTAACAAATAGTGCAATCAAAAAGTCCCTGCTCTGATGGCATGTGGTAGCTTGTTCCAACATTGTGATGTGACAGATTAGAACAGCCGGGGCTGAGATTGTTTCGTGTGTAGGGATGGCAGAGCCAGGCGGTGTTCGTTGGAGAAGCACAGTGGCCGAGAAGAAATGTAAGCTTGTATTATGGAGTTTAGGAAGATGGGTGCAGACCCAGTAGTCACTCTGTATGCAAGCATTAGTGACTTGAATTTGATTCGGGAGGCCATTGGTAGCCAGTGGAGGTCGCTGAGTAATGGGGTGACATGAGTCCTTCTGGGGTATTTGAAAACTCAACGTCCTGCTGCGTTCTGAACCATTTGAAGGGGTGCTTGGAGGGCACTGCAATAGTCGAGGAGACAGGAGAGATAACCATGGTCTGTAGCAGAAGCTGGGGGGTGTACTGAGTAAGGTAGAGCCTGATTTTTCTTATTTTGTATAGAGCAAAGTGGCACGGCAGAGAGACAGCGGTGACATGGTCTGATCATCAATTATGACACCCAAGTTTCTCACCACCCTGGTTGGAGTGATGATCTATATTCATCCTGCTGCTGTCTCGCATGAGATACAGAAGTTTTTACTGTTGTACTACCAGACTTCAGAGATGGTTCCTCCCCCAGGCTGTTGAGACTACTAATTTATCCCCAGCACCTTACCATGAAAATGTTTTATTTCTGTCTTATTTGTTCACCCTTCTACTATACACAATTTTTGTACATAACATGTTTTTGTGAGTAGGATAAAGGGAACTACAACTTAATCTTGTTACAAAACAAGGTACAATACCTTGTACCTTGAAATGGTATAAATGCTGTGGAGGCAAGGCAACATGAATAATCTATCTGGAAATGGATGTTAAGAATTTCTGTATACATATATAGGGGAACGATGTTTTTACATTCATCTACATGAGTGTGGACATGAGTTAGGTCAGGGAGCCTCTCCATTAAAATGGTAAATGAGGACAGTCACAGGAGGAACGTCAGCAAGATTTGTGGCTAAATGTTTATGTATCCATGTCACGTGCCTCTGTCTTATTAAAAACAAAAATCTATAAAAAAAAATATTATGGAACACAATATGATAGTTAGAATTTCAGGTTTAACAAAAGACTGTATAGGCTACAATCTATGGTATTTAAAGAAATGTACAAAATTATGTACAGTGGGTGTCAAGGAATGGTAAATATCATAACAGCACATCCTACACCATGTAACAATTATTAATTACTGTAAAAAGAAATAAAATAGCTGTAAATAAACTAAATTTCTATTTAATGAGGTATCTGTAACTGTATTGGAAGACAAACATTTTTGAATAACGTTAAATGCTGTCTTACCCGCAGTTGAATGACAGTTACAAAACAAATAGTATTAATTTCCTTTATGAAATTGATACTATATAGGTCTGGGACGGGTTTAGCCTAGCTAAACAGTTAGCTAGCATAAATGAATGGCTAGCATATTCAGAATTAGGCTATTTACTACACATTCAAATAACAACAACAACTGTACTTTACACTTGTGCATTTTATAGTTGTTGAAATGAAAAACAAGACATAGTTTGAAGAGCAATTGGTTGCTTACCAGTTGGAGCAATTTCCAGAACACTTACAGCTAGCATAGAATTAAGTTAGGATTAAGTTGCCTAACGTTAGCTAGTAAAAAAGTGCATAAGACGATTTTGGAGTTGCTGGAAGATGTATTTTTTTAAACTTAGAAAGCCTAACACTATGTAGTCTTACTGTTAAAATAGGCTGAAGGTGAATTAATACATGTTTGGCCTCTATGGGCAGCAGAACTCCATTACGAGCTGACAGACACAGTTCTGACATGTAGCCTTAAAAGTTCTTATGCTAACGTCTTAGCACATAATTGCCTAACTTTACATCCAACAGACACGGAGCAACATTGCAATCATGTTTGTCATGCTCTTGCAGATAATGTTAGGTCACTTCTTTGTTAAAAACAGCTGCCTGTGAATGGGGTTGAAAAGAATGAGACCCAACCAACCATATGGTAATCCTGGGCCGTAAAACAAGAACTATAATGACTTTATTCAGTGATACAGAGAGGGACCTTTCACAGAACAGAAATAAACTTTTCAGTGCTCTCTGGTGTACAAACTAGCTATGTTTCTAAACTATCTCAAACACATCTTTGTAATTTCTCTGCGTCAGTTTCTTGTTAACATGTATAGAGGTAATTTTACCCAAAATTAAAATTAAAATGGAAAATGTACTCACACTTGGATATTGAAATGACAGATTGCTAAATCACAATATCAGTTTGTCATTTCAAGATACAATTTTCCAATTCGTTTTTCTTTTTGACATTTAGTTATGACCTGAATAGTTTATTTGCAATTTTCTTTTTTAATTTAAAATTTTAACTTTTAATTTAAATCCTGGGCAAGATTATCCTTCACAGGACATGCCTGCCAATACAATATAATAAATTATAAGTTCATAGGCTACTGGTCAAAATATAATTTGGCCTCCAATTAAAATGCAGATAATTGCAGGACAAACAGGTTCCTTTAAAGCCCCAAACACCCATAGTCCACTCAGACAGGTATTTTCACTTGTGTTTCCCGATTAGACTTTTCTCAAGACTGTGGGGGTGTATAGACAATTGTACAGAGGCCTCTAAATATGTTTACGCAAGAATACATAGCTATTTTTCCAATATTTTAATCTTTGTTTTGGACATGTACAATTATTTATTTATTTATTTAAAAGGGACAGCTTTTCAGCATAGCTTTTCAGCAATGTAGGAGCGCTTGTAGAAGCAGCAGCCTGTAGCTCCTTCAAACTTCACTACACTTTTGTTTTGTCTTTATTACTAAAAAATGTGTTACCTCTGACATAAGTACAGTCACTGGAAGATGAAGACGGAGTTTTTGGATTAAAGAGCAGCAGACCACGATCCACCTGGCCCAAACAACCAGACCAGGCTCCACGGCGGGTGCGGTGAGGAAAGACAGCCAGGAGAGGAGCCATGCTGGCCCAGCTTGGACTTAATTCTGCTCCTAAAGAGCCAGTTTGGACAAAATGGGACTCATATTGACCAAGCAACGGAAGTCAGAGACTGCTGTGCCCACATCGTTACAGAGACCTGCCCTATCAACATTGGTATGCGTTCCATGTTCCGAGCTGCCAGCCCAAGACTCTGGCAAGATAAGAGGAGGTAGACTCTGTGTTTTACATCGCTGATGCTTGGTGCACAAACGCAGTCAAGATGGATTCTGATTCCCAAATGTCAGACTGTTTATTGTGAAGATGAAACTTTCATACTATCATCTGGTTGCTGCTGTTTACATTCACCCCATGCAAATTCAAAAAATGCACTGTGGAATGTTCAGGGTGTGTATACAGATAACATTGTTTAAATTTATTTTATATGTTACCATATTTTAACATAGGCCTACACTTAATTATATGTTGAGTGTGTAGCACGAAGGAACTACAAATTTTGTTTCGTTATGCAGCCTTGTGCTGTATAACGAAATTATACATGTATACAATTATGTATTGGGTTAAATGTATACAATTAACCCAAGGCTATTTTCCATCTGTATTCCCCGGCAGGTCGTCACAAGGTACAAAGTAACGCAGTTAAACATTAAATTATATATATAATACAACACAATTTAAAAGACACCACAGTTTTGTAGACAGGGAGGTGTTGTTTATGCGGTAAAGTGGCATTCTATGAAATTAAGTACAAATTATTTATATTAAAGTGCTATTTAATGCAGTAAAGTGCTGCATCTATTACAATTTACAAACTCATAGGCTACACATACAATACAACGGCTAAAGCTGGGGTAAGTCAGACATTCCCTAACCGCAGCCAATAACTTGTTCCAGATCTATGTTCTCTTAACTGACAATACAAATTGTCCAAATGTTGTACATCTGTCTTCTTAGTGGGGGGTGGAGCAAGTCCTTGTAGGATCTTATTTAAACTTCAAAAAATGTTATGTTTCTGCAGGATTAAGCAGTAATGAAAAGAAAATGGTTTAAGGCTTGTTTGAAAAGTGACTCTATTGGTTTGAGTGCTGTAGCATTTGTAAGTGACCAATAGTATAATAATAACAATAATTGATTCTCAATTTCTACATTAAACTTGTTAGGGAACTACATCTACATCTACACAGCCATCCAAACAAAAGCACTCGAGCTGCACTGTAGAGTGTGACAAATGAAACTGAGTGCATTTATTCAAGTACTCTACTTAAGTACAATTAGGAATTATGTGCTTGTACTTGAGTACTTTACATGGCACTGCTTTTGAGACCATTGATCACAACATCATGTTAGACAGACTGAGGCACTGGGTGGGGGTGTCTGGTACTGCCTTACAATGGTTTTCATCCTAATTGTCAAATAGGAAGTTTTGCGTGTCTGTAAACAACTATGTCTCTTTGTTCTGTCCAGTTAAATATGGTGTGCCTCAGGGGTCGGTCTTAGGACCCATTTTGTTTTCCTTGTATCTGCTTCCCCTTGGACATATTATCCATAAACATGGTATTTCTTTTCATATGTATGCTGATGACACACAAATGTACTTGCCCGTCAGATCCACAGACCCTGGAATGCTGAGTTCACTTAACAACTGCCTTTAAGAAGTTAAAAATGGATGTCATATAATTTCCTCCAGCTGAACTCAGACAAAACAGAAATCCTGGTCATTGGGTCCCAGCAGATGACAAAACAAATACTGCCATCGTCTGGTTCCCTAGTAAATCACATTAAGCCTGTTGCATGTCCTTGGTGTTTGGTTTGATAGTAATTTAAATTTTGAGCAGCACACCACAAAGCTTGTTCAATCATGTTTTTATCAACTTAGAAATATAGCAAAAATTCGATCTATGTTAACTTTTAAGGACACCGAGACCATTTTACACGCCTTCATCTCATCACGCCTGGATTATTGCAACAGCCTTTTCACCTGTTTAACCCCTGCCTGAGGAAATCAGGTCGGCTGAGTCAGTGAACTCTTTTAAGTCCCTTCTTAAAACATACTTTTATAGGAGAGCCTTTCCCGATTTTATTTGACTTTATTTTATCCCCTTTATTTTATTCTATTTTTACTTATTTTATATTTATTTTAAACGTGCATTTTAGTCTTTTCAATGTTTTTTTGCTTTTATCATGTATTGTTTTTGTATTATTGTCTTTTGTGTATTATTGTCTTTACACTTGTTAAAGCACTTTGTAACTTGTTTTTGAAAAGTTCTCTACAAATAAAGATTATTATTATTATTATTATTATTATTATTATTTCCATTATCTGCTACTTTATATTTCTACTCAACTACATACTTTACTGTACATTGTATAATTTGTTGAGAACAATATGACGTAACAATGGTCAATGGAAACCAAAATCACCAACCGATTGAGGGCTGTATTCAAAATCACACTCAAAAACTAAGATTAAAATTAAAAAGAACTAAAATTTAAATCACAGGCTAATCCAACTTGCATGATTTTCATCACGGCAACTCACAACATGACTCAGTTGTGTATATGGTCCTGACATGCCTGTATGCACTCCTGACAACATCTGGGCATGCTCCTGATGAGACAGTGGATGGTGTCCTGAGGGATCTTCTCCCAGACCTGGATCAGGGCATCAGTGGGCTCCTGGACAGTCTTTGGCCCTACTTGGAAGCTTTGGATGATCAGATAAATAACATCTCAGACGTTCTCAATTGGATTCAGGTCTGGGGAATGTGATGGTCAGTCAATGGCATCAATGCCTTCATCATCCAGGAGGAACCCAGGGATCACTGCACCAGCAGGTCTGACAAGGACTCTGAGGATTTCATCCTGGTACCTAACACCCGGTACCGTTGCCAAGCATGTGGAGGTCTGTGCAACCTTTCAAGGATATGCCTCCTCAGACTATCATTGACCCAGCACCAAACCGGTCAGGCTTGATAATATTGCATGCAGCATAACGTTCACCACAGCATCTCCAGACTCTTTCACATCTGTCACATGTGCTCAGTTTGAACCTGCTCTCATCTGTGAGGAGAACGGCGCACCATTGACAGACTTGCCAGTTCTGGTGTTCTGTGGTAGTAAATGTCAATTGAGCTGCACAGTGCTGGGCTGTGAGCACAGATCCCACTAGAGGACGTCTGGCCCTCATGCCACCCTCATGGAGTCTGTTTCTTACAGTTTGGTCAGAAACATGCACAAGTAGCCTGCTGGACATCATTTTGGAGAGCTGTGGCAGTGCCCCTACTGTTCCTCCTCGCTCAAAGGAGCAGATACCAGTCTTGCAGCTGGGTTGATACCCTTTTCGGCCCTGTCCAGCTGTTCACTTATAATGGCCTGTCTCCTCTTCTCAATGCTCTTGAGACTGCGCTGGGAGACACAGCAAACCTTCTTGCAACTATACATATGGATTGACTACCTTTTAAACTTGAATGGGCTGCAAGTGTAACCGTCTGCTCCCGAGAACACTGCACGGTCCTGTCTCAAACCGGTGACCTCAGGTACGGGAGGCTGGACACGCTGACGAGGAGGCAAAAACCCATGGGACCTTTTGGGGGTTGGCTTGCTGTTGCCTCTCCAGTGCACCTGTTGTCACTTTCATTTCCGCCAACACAAGTGACACTGATTCACAATCGCTTATGCTTAAGTGGACAGATTTATATCCCTAAAGCTTAATTGACATAATGTTATACTGTGATGATTAAGTGTTCCCTTATTTTTTTTTAGCATAACATAGACATAGGCAACTCAAGTAAAGTACCTAAAATTAGTCTAATCTACTTAAACCACCCACCACTGATTGACACTGCCTACAACTACATCATTATGTGTTACAAATCATTTGATAACTCAACTCAAAATTTGTTGTCACTTCTCAAATATATTAAAAACATACAGAGGTGAGAAATATTGTTCCTCCTTGGCCCATGGTGCTACATGACACAGACAATAACTATTTCTTTAACAAGCGCAAGAGAGAATATATATAGATCCACAGGAAAGTAAATTATATATATATATAACTTTTTGTAGTGCAAATGTGATTATGGCAAATGTTCCGTTTCAGATAGTTTGAAGGTCGGTACTGGTGTAAACAAGTGTTTGTACAGGTTTTTGAGTCTTTGTGCCTGTGTGCTTGTATATTAAATTTTTGAAGAAAAGTGTTTTGTTTCTGTATATGTGTGTCTGTAATCAGTTACCAAATAAAAATCAAAAACAATATGTGCTTTCAAGTGCAGACTAACGTTTCACCTCGATCTCCCCTGTATTGTGAATTCACAGATCCACTCTTTGAACATTCCACATATATTTGACTGTGTTTGAATCCTCATTTCACTTACAAATATTAATTCTTATGCGCATACGGGAAGGAACATAGTGTTTGTATGAAGCAACACACCTCTAAAAAAAAACAAAGATTAAAATTTTATTCCTGTATCCACATATAAATTGATTTTTATGCCAGTTAACCCACCCTTGACACCCCCGGCAGAGACACACAGTTAGTATGGGCCTTAACGGTTGCTCGAGCGATGACGCTTCATTCTCAATGGTTTATTTTAGCTCCTGTATTTTTCCTGCTCCGCTTTACATTTCCCCCCTCCGTGGTGTTACACACATTTTATTTCACCCCGGGAGCAAACGCTAGCTTTCCTATCAGCTCTGCTTGGATATTAATCGCCTTTTCCGTCATATTATCGCTCCTGCATGCCGCTTCCCCGCTGTTTTTAGTGCATATAGATGTATTTTGTGTCCCTTGTTTCCTCCAGTAACCCATGTCTGTGTGCATCCCGCCTCCCTGCGCTCTCAATAGATGGTGCAAGTCAAAATGTCCAAATCGCCCGTAGACCCACTGTCCGCTGTGGAAACAGCCTCTCAGTCGCACTATTTTCAGGTAAATCCACACACTTTGCTCTGTCGTTCACACACCTTTAACTATTATCACTGCCGAGTTAAAGTGCGGTGGAGGTAACGTTATAACGGTTAGCTAACGTCTTGCTACTTGTTGTTGAAATTGAGGCGTCGCGTTTTGGCAGCGAGCTACTTTTTCTTTCTGTCTTTCTTTAACCTCCGCCACTGAAACTGCAGATTGATGCTTGCGAAATGCCAGTGGATGCGATAATAAAGAAGGCTCAAATATGCTCATTATGCCTCTCATACACAAACAGGATTAAAAAATGAGATACATTTGCTGTTTGAGATCGGGCCTTTTATGGATTCTGTATTAATGATGTATTATTTATTTCAATCGCATTTCCTGCTGCGCTTTATTTACACCAGTGTAGGAAAAACAGTAACATGATTGGGCTTGTATGCTGAATTTTTCTGGTAAAAAGATACAGACAGACCATGACTCTGACTCACCTGTAGCATGAATCTACAGGGCCTGCCACCTCACACACCCCGCAACATCCATGCTTTCTTATTAATGGACTCAGAGGCCTGAGGAAATCTGTTTCCTGCATTGGACAGACCAGCATGTGCAGCTAGATGAATTCAGTCCTGAAATATTTGCAAAGCTACAGCTGATTGTAGTGGCCACTCTCCTCCACAGCAGCTCTTTTACACCAGTTCTCCCAAATTGGGGCTTATATTTAGTCAAAATTACAGAAAAGCCTTAAACCTGTGTATGTGTCTCCCTCTCTCATAACAGCTGCCCAGGAAGTTGCCTAAACGCAAGAGCCGCTTCAAACGCTCAGATGGCAGCACGTCCTCTGACACAACATCCAGCTTCATCAAACGGCAGGTAAAAGCCCTCCAAACATTTGTTGGCTTCTCTTTGCATGTTTATGCATGAATTGTAGTCTACATCATGCCCTGGTACATCACTGTCACAGGTACATTATTACTCTTGTAAGTTGGAGGGAAGAACTGTAGCTTCTATGGGAACTGTGGGAAAGTTGTGCTCTTGAGTCTGAATAAAGCTAAATAGATTTAAATTTGCTTTTTAATCAGAACAGATGTTTCTGCATTGTTTTGATGGCATTGGTGAGATGCGTATATTATTTTTCAGTTGGTGGGGAATCAAGGTTCTTCTTCTTTTGGACTCACAGTTGTCACAAAAAGACATTTGTAGTTTTGCATTTATTATCCTTCAATCCAGCATATGACTATTTCTGCTCTTCATCTTCACCCAGAGAGCTCCTCTCCTCAGTTTCAGTTGCTGTTTTGCCCAGTAGAGAGCAGCAAAATGCTGAAAAAAGGGGCAGTGTGTTACATCAAAATCCCAACACAGCCCAGTTATTTTAATTAATGTTTTCAGGTCAAGCACGTGCGGTAGACTGATGGAGATTTGGTGTTATTTAAGATGATCTCTAACTGGTAGGGGAGGGGGTGCAAAGGAGGTT
Organism: Micropterus dolomieu; assembly: GCF_021292245.1. Lineage (NCBI taxonomy): Eukaryota > Metazoa > Chordata > Actinopteri > Centrarchiformes > Centrarchidae > Micropterus > Micropterus dolomieu. The sequence goes on from NC_060157.1 coordinate 11,092,871, forward strand.
TCTAAGCTTTTCTGAGATTCTCCTCATGCTGAATAACCTTGATCAGCGGATTTGAGTGTGTATAATCAAAACAGTTTTGTGTTTTTTCTGACGATGGATTTGATTTGATGTGGGTGTCGGTGTAAAGCAGAGCGGCTTGTAGTTTCACAGAGAGCCCAGCAGAGGGGAGAACTTGATCCTTGCACAAATCAGGTTGTGAGGAGTCAAGAGGTTTCACAGGGCTACAGATGGAAACTGTGAATGCAGAGCTCATCCCAAAACTGCCAGATCCCTGAGGTTCATGAGCCTCATCGAAGAGGGAACGTCAGGAGTTGGGAAGGATTCAAATATTCTTTCTCAAAAGGAGCCCAGTTTACCAATGACAGAAACTACATGGCTCGCTCTGTAGTCCTGCAGACTTTTACACCATCTGTAGAATATGTTCCAAGTAGCCATTTAGTCCTGATTTATTAACATCTAGTCGAAACATTGGAGAAGAGGATAGAGTGGATTAGAATCGAATAAAACTATATTGTTCACCAAGGTGGAAAATTGTCTTTGGCTTGTCTAGCAGTTCATTAAAACATACACACACATCACATAACAACACACAGCATGGAGTAGTTGATTAATTGATTGATTGATGGACAGAATATGAATCTACAACTCTTTTGATAATTGATCAATAATTTAAAGTAATTTTTCAAGTAAAAATACCATTTCTCATGTAGTAAACTGATCGGATTTTGGGTTTTGGACAAGCAATTTAAAGACGTCAGTTCTGACTTAGGTAAAATGCGATTAATATTTTTCCCTGTTGTGTGACTTTTTGTAGACCAACCAACTGAATCGAGAAAATAATCAGCAGATAAATCAATGATGTTAGTGGAACCACTCAAGTGTTTGAACCAGCTTTTGTGTGGATTTGATCAACAAAATCCTAAATTGAAAATTTGAAAGTGTAGATTGATAGGAAAATAGTTGCAATGCCTCTTCAATAGAATAAAGTAGTGCTGAAGCGATTAGTCGATTAATCAATACGAGACTGTGTAATGTTTGACAGACTAAATAATAGAAATGAAAAGGTAAACTAATATAGTCAATAAAGCGCCCCCATACTTATTTCAGCACACTCAGATGTTTTACTGCTCCAGCTTTACTTGGTCTGGTATCACCAGTAGCCTATTGTGGCTAATACTAGCTAATGTTAACAAACATAAGAAACACTGTGTAACTGACATTAGTAAGGCTGTTCCATGATGTTTTAGCACTTTACATTGTTCCTTAATTGTGTATAAAATGTCAGAAAATAGTGAAAACGGATAGATTTGCTGTCTAACAAATAGTGCTACACTTCAAATATCAATATCAGAGCTGAAACTTTAAGTTGAATAATCACTGAGTTGATCAAAAGAAAAAGGAATCTGCAACTATTTTAATCATTGATTAATCACTTAAGTCATTTTTCAAGCAAAATAAAAGCCAATCCTTGTTCAAACTTTGCCACTGTGAGGATGTGCTGATTGTTATTTTTTTTTACATATTAAATCATAGTAAACTGAAAATCTCTACATTTTGCAGCAATTTTAGGACGCCTTAAGACTTGGGCTCTGGGAACAAGTGATAGTTGTCTTTCACAATTATCTGCTGATTAGTAGATAATGAAAATAAATGGTCGCAGCCCTATATCAACTATTGTATTTTTGTATATTTGATATGTTCAATATTCAATTCAATAAAACAATTTTCTACAATTTACTTGAAACAAGTTTCTTTGGTAAATAAACAAGTTTTCAAAAATGCAGCGTTTGTCCACTACAACTAACAATTATTTTCCTAATTATTATTTTCATACATTAATCTGCTGATTACTTTATTGATTACTTGTTTAGTCTATGAAACATCAAACAGAAGTGCTGGAAAAACACTCATCACAACTTCCCAGAGCCAAAGTGATGTCCTTAAATTGCTTGTTTTATCTGACCAACCAAACCAAAAAAGAATTCATTTACTATCAGCTATGACACAAACAAGGAGCAAATCCTCATATTTTTGAAGCTGGAACCAGCAAATATTGGACATTCTTGCTTGAAGGGAAAAAAAAGACTCAAACAATGAATCATTAATAGTTGAACAGAAAGTAGAAAGTTTAAAAGAAAACCTGGGATTCAAACATGATGAAAAATGCCTGTATTTCATGCAGAGCACCATTACCGTGAGGGTGTATGGAGCAATGTAACAGAGGGACGTTAGTGAGGAGAAGCAGGAAAATGGGGCTGAGCAGACATCTTCTTCAGGAGGGCGACATTAGTTATCCTGATCGGGGGGCTTAATGAAAATCTCCAGATTCCCTGAGAATATTGCACTGCATAAAATATTCATGAATCTCATTTTGAAGGCCTCAGGCGATTTGATGTGTGGGTTCATTGTTCACATGAGCACCTTTTAGTTTCTTTATGATCATTATCTTCTCTCTGCACGCACAACAGGCGCACCCCCCAGCCCCAAATAGGTGATATGACAAAGTGTTTTCTGCAGAAGGAGTAAAATTCACAAACAGAGCAGATAGTTTCTTGTCTGTGATAGGGGTGGGGTGTCTATGGAGGAGCAGTGGAGTATGACTCATTTCTGCAGCAGGATACAATAAGCAGTATGTGTGGATGTATGTGTTACATGTAGGACATGTAAGCTTTGAAACGGGAAGGGAAATCTTGAGCCGTGTGTGTGATTATAACAGCAGTTTCTTCTCTGTTTCCTCTCCACTCTGTGGATGTTGGTATGGACTTTAATGGAAATAAATAAGATTGGGATGTAAATTTAGAGAAGTGGTTTGAAGTGACGCAAAAGCTGCGTTGGTTGTTGTTGTGGGGTGGGTGGGTGTGTGTGTGTGTGTGTGAGAGCTGGGATGGGATGAGGTGGGGTAAGAATAGAAAAGAAGGTGTTGCCGGCTCCAGTGCAGGTCGTCCCCATGTTAGGGGATGGGACGCAGTACAGTCTGTCTGCATTTCATTTTACAGCATGTAGTGTATAGAGGGAGGGAGGGACCGGCAGCAGCAGCAGCAGCAGCAGCAGCAGCATCACCACATTAACTGAGTAAGTACAAATGACTCTCGACACAGTCTTCTTCTGCCTGTCTGAAACTCCTCCTGTCTCCCCCACATTTCTTTGTAGCATTTCCATGGTGTTGTCGCTGCTCCTCTCTGTTTTCCTTTGTCTTCCTCCTTCCCCTTGCCTCCCCTCTTCAACAAACGCTTTTGTTTCTCTCATTCTGTCACCTGCTTTACTTTTTGATTACCCATGTGCGTCTTGTGATTGATCAATTTAACATACAGTGCCTGATCTTGACTTTGATATTGATGCAACCACAGAGTGATTTATTGCATTGTGTATCAGCGAGCTCTGTGCATGTGTAACTTGCTGACATTGAATTACAATTGCATTGTTAATCGAACACTTTTTGAAATTGGATATTTGGCAACTGGATTTCCAAATCGCTGGTGTGCAGCTTCTTTTTTTTTTTGCTTTGAGGGAAAAGTGTTTCAGCCTCCTGAATAATATATTCTGTTGTTGTGCAGAATCTCCTTTCTGCAAATAAAGCCCGATACATTTTAGTGTTAGCATTAACCTGCATTCCCTGCATTTTATTTTACATATTTTCAAAGTAGCATACATTGTTTTGGGTTTTTAATCCATTTATTACAAATCGTTATGCAGTTGATTTTTGAGTTGGGTATCTCCTGCTATGCAGGTAGCCTACCCATTGTTTTTTAACCATGCTAGGGTTGTGGCTCTAGGGCTGACATTATCGTTCTGTCAGTTAAGCACTTTGGTTTAGACTTAAATATCTCAACTGTTTGATGGATTGCCATGAAATTGTGTGCAAACATTCATGGTCCTGAGAGGATGAATTGTGATAACTCTAGTGATCCTATAATTGTTCATTCAGTGACATCATCAGGTCAAACATTCAGTTTCTTCAATACTAAAGTTTCTGCCCAAATATCTGTAAAAGACAATGACACTCCCATCAGCCTCAGCTCCAACATGCTGAACTAAGATGATGAACATGATAAACAGTACACCTGCTAAACATCAGCATGTTAGCGTTGTCATTATAAGAAAAAAATTGTTTCCATGGCATGCATGCATTTAGCTCAAAGCACCAGTGTGCCTAAAGGGGCCAGTATGTTTCAACATAAGTGCTCTGTTAGATGGTCGAACGTCTTTGGAACCCAACAACCTTCTGACGTCAGAATTTGGGGGTGCTGCGTCCAACAATGTCCATAGCTTTCTAAAACCGACAATGCGACATTCAAACCTATTTCATGCTGCGATTGGCCAGCTGTGAAGAGGTAGCTCTCTGTTTTCAACTTTCCATGTCAACAAAGAGTGCAATACTATGAGTGCCTCTTGTATAGCGTACCACAAGGATCTGTGTGTAGCTGTATTTTCCTTTCTTTGTACATGTAATCCTAAGCCATATTATGGAAAAGCAGTGTTGTATGACTTTTATGCTGATGACACACAGTTGTACCACTGTTTGAGACCTGGCGGCCCTGATAAACTGAAATGCTTAAAGAACATCAAGCATTTAAATGGCTATTAACTTACTAAAAGTACACAAGACAAATTGTAATTTTTAGATCCCCAGATATTGAAATAATAGGCTATGTAAAATGTTGTAGCTAGCAACCTAGGACCACTCTGTGGATAAAACAAACCCTATGCTAAGAATCTTCACATTTTATTTGACCCACAATATTGAATTTGATAAACAGATAAATGCTGTTGTTAAATCTTCTTTTAAGGTCAAGCATATGTTTTCTTTTAGACATTTGAGGCTTTTATTACTTCTCACTGGATTATTGCAGCATACTAACCCACAGAGTCAGTCAGACTACTCACACTACTGTCACGCCCTCAGCAGGTGCAAAATGCGACCGAACGTCTGCTAAGAATATAAAAGAAATTGTGCCATATTACTCCAATTTTAACATCATTGCACTGGTTGCCAGTGTAATTTAGAGTTGCCTCCCCCTAGTGTGGATATCGGGCATCGCATATTGGACATTTTTGGTAAGGGCCATGAGGCAGCAGCATTTTATTCCATGTTACTTCGTAACTCTCAAGACGATCTGCCAGCCCTTAGATCAACATGGGAAGCAGACCTTAATATTGGCCTCTCAGAAGAGAACTGGGGGTCAATTCTTAAAAATTCAAAGAAGGTGTCGAGAGAACTGAAAACAAGGCTCATTCAATTCAAGATATTACATAGAGTTTACTGGACCCTACTCTTTACCTTCGCCTTCTCTTTGGTATCTCCATTTGGGAAAGCTGGCTGCACTGGAATGTCTGTCATTCAGATTAATTGATAGGGTGGGATTTTACCATCAGAAGTGGGGTCACTACCACGCCTATTTGGACGGGAATTGATTAGTTTGGGTTGTGCAGTTGGGCTGGGCTGACACTGTAGAATGTTTCCTCTTCATGTGCTGCGGCTAACTATATACGTTTGACGCTCTTTTGTTATGATGTGAAATGTTTTTTTATTTATTTATATATATATATATATTTTTTTTTCTGTTTGTTTTTTGTTGTTGTGCGCACAAAGTGTATTTTAGTGCGTTTTAAGGATTATCATTTTACTTTTTTCTCTTAAACAACCAGTTTGTAGTTGCACTGACAGGTTATGCTTTTTATCCTAATTAGTTATGTATATTTTTGTTGCCCACCGCTATGACCAGGTTATATGTCAGTTGTTTTGTGTATGTGTGTATTGCAAAGTTCTGGAAAAGTCTAATAAAGTGTGAATCAAAAAAAAACAAACACATTAGGTTTTTGCTTATGAAACAACAAGTTTCCTACTTTCACATTAGAAGTTGTCTAGAAAGACGTGCCGCTGGTCCTACAAAGTAGAGGATTTAAAAACATGAATCTCTATGTAAAGCTGAAAGTCTACCTGAGGTTTCACAGTGACATTAAATTTAAGTGAGCATAAAGCGAGTGAATGACAAGTCCACCTAGACATGTCCCTGAGGGAGAGGAAAAACAGTAAACATCAGCCCTTTTTGGTTCAGTAGCACTAATGTTTTCTTTGAATATCCAATTCAAGTCATTTTTTGACTATAGAGGAGGTATATACATAAATAAATAAAGAGTTAGAAATTAAAAGGTTTACAAACATTATTGATATAAACCAACTTTACTTTAAGTGGCTGTAATCAATACATTTATATTAACAATGGATCCAATTACTACTCTCACTGTGGTGATGAACAGAATCGTCACCTGACTTTGCAGGTTTATGGAGCATTTCAGCCTCTTTCAGCTTATTGTTGTGGTCTCTGATAGACCCACTTCACGCTACCTGCTCAGCACCAAACAGCAAGAGACACAAAGTTAGCAAATAGCTGGGGAACATAGTGGAGCATTTAGAGACAGATATTTCCCTCATGAGTTGGTTGAGACCAAAAACAGAGCTAAAAGGAGAGTGAGTATCTTGACTTGGATTCATCAGGTGGACACAAGCACGGCTCCAAATGAATGCTAACGATGCTCTGTGTCTACTGGCTGTGTAAAAAAAGCAACACTTTGCTAAAACCTTAACCTTATCAACTTTATAAGGTGATAATACTGTTTTGTGTTGTACTCACACAATCATTTAATGCAGGTTTAATAACATCAGAAAACGTTATTAACAGATGTGTTGTCTAGAATTATTCCTTGTCTTAAAAGACCCATTCTAGTGTTGCATTTTGATTTTCATTTGTGGGGTTTTGTTTACATTTTGGTCAATGGTTGTAGCTTTAAAGTTGCTGTTTTGCATACTCCACCATGGCTGACCAGTTAATTAACCTTATTTTATGAACAAAGCCAATGTTGAAAACATCTCTACATGTCTTGCCAAAAGACAATTACAATACATTTGAATATAAATTGCAAAACGACTGAACAATGTCTCAGTAAAATCATGATTCAATTAGAATTTTTTTTAAAAAGCTGTAGAAATTCCCTGCTGTTCTGTCCCTAGACTGTAGGATGACTTGAGGCCCTCTTGAGGACTCAACTAGCTGGATGACACACTCCCTTCCTGTGGAGTTGAGGCCATCAGTGTTGCAGTGTGTGAAGAATAATCACAAAAGCAGAATAGGAATGAACAGAGTTAAATTTAGCCCCCAGATGGGGACATTAGCAGTAAAAAAACAAACAAACAAGACATCCTCTCACCAGACAATAAGATGTACTGACATTGTTATGCTCTGCATTGCAGCTTAGCTTCATCTGCAAAATACACTGATTTCTAGTCAGTTTCATTGGTGGTAAGTTTTTTGGGGTGGCAGGTTTGACCGGTAGCCAGCACACAGAGTGTGCAGCAGAGGTCCACAGCCTCATGTCCAAACATTAATAATGAATAGCAATCACAGCACAGGCAGCTGATTGTGTTCTAACATCATTAAACAGCTCTCTGACATAACACCTTTCCCCTGCGCCCACCACCATATTCATTCCACTTTTATGTCTGTGTGTTTGAGTGCGTTCCCAGTGAAGACAGGGAAGCCTTTACAGTGAGAAATATTCAGATTCATGTCTTTATCAGGCTCTAGCGCTGTCCTCCTAATCAGCCAGGTATGCAACTCTCTCTGACCGTCTCTGTCTGTGTGTCTCTGTCTCTCGTGGTCACGGTAATTTTTTCCTTCTTTCCCCCTACTGTGTTTCCCTTCTTCTATCTGCGATGAGGATAGATATCTAGGTCTCACTCCACTCCTTCATGGCATTTTATTATGTTTTAATCTCATCTTCCCCTTGAGATAGCCTCGCTTTATCTTGTCTTATAAATCGTTTATACCTCTCTCGTCTCTCCAACCATCCTTCATTCACTCTCTGTCCTCGTAAACATCCTTCTGTTTTCAGTATATCTTGTCAACAATATTCAACCCACCCACCTCCCCTCCTTCTGGGTCTCTTTCTATCCCGTTCTTCCTCACCCTCCTTTTCTCTCTCGGTGCTGCTCTGGCGCTGGTGCAGTGTTGCCTTGCAGAGCTTGTGAGTGCTAGAAATCAGATCTAGTTATCTAACATAGACACAGACCCCCCCCAAAAAAACTAGGAGAGGTGTTCACTGGCCGTTTCTCTGGGGCTTGAAGCGGTACTGTAGAACAAAATCCATTTTGGATTATATGTATGCATTCTGAGATCGCAACGGTGGTGGTTGTTTTTCGTGTCAGGGCACTTTTCTTTGGTGGATTTGGAGCCTGAATTTCCTTTTGTTGTGCTGTTGCTAATTGGTCCTCCAGAGGATTCGTTTGTATATGTTGGCAAGATGGATGACCAGGACTAAGTCACTGCACTCTGGAGGAGACGAAAACCAAAGTGAAAACTGTATTATGTGCTGTTTTCTTAGTTCTTTACATCTTGCTTCATTTTCAAGAGCATGCTTGATTGTGATATGTAATTATGAGCACTGGAGTTACCTGTGGGAGGTTAATCTTGGTGGTTTCTTGTCCGTCTCTTGTCCGTCTCACTCATCACTTCTTTTAGTCTTTTTATTTCTTGCTTGTCTCATGTCTCGCCTCTCTCTCGCTTGCCTTACTTGGACTTGTTTTTGCTGCAGCGGTTCTCTTTACTGACAGATTCAGGACTGAGTTCCTTCATAGAAGCCAAATAGAGACCAAATATGGGAGCACGCGCACACACACACACACACACACACACACACACACACACACACACACAGTACCCAAACTGCATCTAGAGCACCATTTGTCTCCTTTTCAATGTTTTTCTTTTTGGAAATCGGCATCATGGTTTTTGTCTGAATTTCATTAAGCAGTAACCTGGTAATTATTTTCCTGGTTCATTGATTATTTGTTTTGGCTATAAAATGTCAAAATAAATTGTGGAAAATGTCATTGTATCGTTGTCAAATGTCTTGGGGGGGGATTTTCCCGCGAAAAGTCCAAAACCTAAAGATATTCAGGCTATCATTAAATATGGAAAAACTTCACTTTTCAGAAGCTGGAACAAGTTAAATTTGGCCATTTTTGCTATAGAAAATATTTAAATGACTGTCAAACTAGTTCCTGATTCAGTTGATCATTTAAACAACTAAACACATGAACCACCTTGAAAATTTTGAGTAAAGCAGCACCTATTAAGTAATTTTTATAATGTAAAATGCCTCTTTGTGTGCTTTATCTGTGGTTTTCAACATAACGTGCTAATCATCCCTGGGATATGTCCTTAAACCGCTTACAATGAAAAATGCTACCCAGCATATATTGTGCTAATGAGGAGGTGTCCTTGGAGAATAAACAGGGGGATGAAGGATGTATATGTGCTGCACTGTGGGGGATGATGGAATGGATTGGGGCCAAGCAGGAGAGAAGAGGATGCAGTTGCCTCCTTTGTGCTATATTTGGTCCACCAGAAGATGGCTGGTGTGGGAGAGCAAAGCATTGTGTTGGAGGCTCGCGCATGAATGTGTTTATGAACACAGACCCGTATTTGCATAATGCACACCTGCGCATAAAGACTGCAGAACAGAAAGCCAGATGAAAGTATAGACAGAAACAGTAGCAGTAACATTTCTTGGTAATCTTGGCTTAGCATGACTAGAAGATCTTAATGTAAGTCATGAAGGTATTAATTACAATACCTCAAACTGAATCCTTATAATGTCTGCCTCTGACTCTCTCCTGACAGGGGTCGGCTGATTCGTACACCAGTAGACCGTCGGATTCAGACCTGTCAGCAGAGGAGGACCGCGAGGCGTATCGGCGTGAAGCCGAGCGCCAGGCACAACTGCAGCTCGACAGAGCTAAGGTACGCCATACCGTGATTTATACTACCACATACTGTATTTTTTTAAATAGTAGTTCAAGTGTGCAATAGATGAAATGTGGAAAATAGTTCCCCCAAATATTGGCTACCGACCACACACATTGTCAGATCCCACAAAAGCTGAAAGAAAACTCCTTCTCTGGACTGTTAAACTGACTCCAAAACGGTCTTGATGCACACTGAAATGTTTCCTGTTGGTGTTCATGTCAACCAGCAACTGCTGTTTGCTGCTTGGGAGCGCTTGCAAACGTTGTTCTGGATCCTCCGCACACCATACGCAACTGATCAGCCAGACGCGCTGATCAGTCGCATGTTTACACAAGTAAAACAGTGTTGCATTCGTTTAAATTCATCAGTGTAACAGACTGGATGATGATCGAGTTTCACTTGCCTTTTGAAAACTGGTTGTGTAGTTGATTTGTCAATAACTGCATCTGTGTGAACTCTACTCTAAACCTTCTGTCTGTAAAGAATTATAAGCTTTGCCTTTAGTGCAAAGTGGGACAAATTGTTTTTGAGTCAAGCTCCAAGTCTAGACAAACAGGTCCCAAATCATGTCCAAGTCCTAAATTTTGTATTTTTAATCCTAAACAAGTCACCATGAAATTAGGAACAGCAGCAACAGGAGCTTAACTTTGCTGTTAGCCACCTATCATTAGCTAACTTTAAACATTGTTTATTGGTTTTAAAAGGTAACATTTAGGCACCAAATCTTGGATGCAAAGCTAAGTACTGAACTCTTACTAGCTTTTACCTAACGTTAGCTTAAGCCATAGCTGGCCAAGGAACATTAACGCTAACCTTAATTTAACCTACCCGTGTAGCCTAAAATAACAAAGAAAGTTGGGTTGAGCGTTTCAGTTTTCAGCCTCATGGTTGGTTAGTTGGTGCCCACAGAAATATGCGTGTATCCGAATGTGATAATCGGACTCATCTGTTTGCTAGTCTGCACTGCCAAACACATCTTTCCCTCCTGCTCGTGCTACACAGTTGGCTGCTGTCAGATTGAATAAAAGTATATGTGTCGTCGGGAAAGTCAGAATTTTATTTTCTTGGGCTTAAGGAGGGGAATCAAGTCATTCAAAGTCCAAGTGAAGGTGTTAAATTCAAATTTGAGTCTAAAGTCAGCAGATTCATGACTTGAGTTTTATGCTGTACCATGGCACTGCAGCTTCCCTCACAAGTGTTTTTTTTGTCCTTATTTATTGTTGCTATAGTCCAAACCTGTAGCGTTTGCAGTAAAGACGAATGTGAGTTACTGTGGAGCTCTGGATGAGGACTGTCCCGTCCAAGGAGCTGCAGTCAATTTCGATGCCAAAGACTTCCTGCACATCAAAGAAGTGAGTGATTATCTGTCGCTAATGAAGATGACCCCCTCCATTACATTAAAACAAGACAGACATACATGACAGTTCTATTGTCGTATTGAACTTAACAGAAGTATAATAATGACTGGTGGATCGGTCGGCTAGTAAAAGAGGGAGCGGACATCACCTTCATCCCCAGCCCCCTACGCCTGGAGGCAATGAGACTCAAACAGGAGCAGAAACAAAGGTCAGTTATTAGTATCAAGCTTCTCAGAGGACTCATTTCCACAATATAAGTTTGATAATTTAGTGTCTCGCTTTGCAGGAAAACAGGGGGTAATTCCTCTAGTTTAGGCGACATGGTGACTGGGAGTTGGAGGACCACACCGCCATCTGCAGGGGAATGTAAGTATTACAAATATTTCTCTTAGGCTGGGAAAAAAGAAAACCTCCCTGATGTCTTCTATTTTTTTTCTTTCATTAATTGTTATTTTCTTGTTTTCACAAGCCAAACAGAAGCAAAAACAGGTAGGTTTTAGCACTTTGTGATGACACAGCATGTGCTCATAATATATCATTTTTGTTTTAAGGGACTTTATCAAAGAATGCGCAGGTCCTTAAGTCTTTTAAAAGCTTTCAATTCAGCTCCTTCAAAAAATGACCTTGTAAGTTATTAAATTTTATTTTTATATTTTTAAACAAGCTATATGTATAACAAGATGTTATACCTTTTATATTACTTATAAACTACAGTTGAGAACAGTGCGCCAGTGGATTGTGCGTATAGCAATTTTAGTAAAAACTTAAATATTAAATAAATGCATTATTTTTAATTAGTTAATCCAGCCATCAAATTTCTGCCACTCTGTTGGTTTTACATCATTCTTTGACTGTTATGCAACGTGAAAAGGGTATTTTAAAAAAGGTCTTGAATTACATTTTACGAGGTATTAAAAAGTCCTCAATTTAATTCAATGAAACCCTCCACAGAAACCCTGATTGTGTGTTATGTTGTTGTGTTTTAGCCTTTCACAACATAACAAACTCAGCTTCCATCATCTCTTACCACTGCTCTCTCTGTTCTTCATCCCTCTCCCCTCGTTGTCCCCTATTTCTGCCAGGAACACATCCCTCCCTACGACGTGGTGCCCTCTATGAGGCCGGTGGTCCTCGTGGGACCATCGCTGAAGGGCTATGAGGTCAGCTTCTCCCTGTTTCACCTCCAGCAAACAGAGAACGACGCACTGCATTCTTTTTCAATCAGATTCAACTTCATGGGACGATAATATATTATCATAAAAGGTTTTTGTAGACGCTGCTTAAGGCCGAGAGGTTACACAATAACTTCATGGAATGCATACTATTTTCAGCATAAAATGGTAAACGGTCTCTAATGAGTCTAAGTGAATGTACCATTTTAACATTTTTAGGTGGAAATCCAAAGTAAAGCAGATATTTTACTTCTGACACCTGCTCAACACATTGTCCTCAAATGTAACTTATGAACTTCTGATGAGGGCCAAGATCTGGAATAAAACAAAAAAAAAAGTTACCAGAAAGTGTGAAGCTACTTTTTCTTAATTTTGAATATTAAATGTAAGTTAAGTAACTCTTTTGAGTTAATTGTACTTGTTGGAGTAGTTGTAATAGTAGTCAAATATATTTTGGAGGACAAACCAATACTTCTACTACGTTACAATTGCATACATCTGATTTGTCACACTACATTTATTAATTTTTTTATACTCATGTAGTCTAAAATGAATGTGGAGATTTTATGATCACAATTATGATTTAAAATTTCATTACAGATTGACATATGTTCACTTCTTCACCTTGTTTTTTTACTAATGAATTTACTTACTACTCATATTTTTATACTCTTTGATACTCTTACTTAAGTAACTTCTACTTGAGTACACTTTTTATCTACTTTACCCTCTTCTGTATACATGTTTATATTCAGTAATACAGTCTGCTTAGATTGACCTTTGACAGTAATGGATATTTCACTGTTCATGGGTGATGGTGATAGAATGTGGAAAGAAGCTGTTCTTATATCTGATTGATTTGGTATCCTGACATTAAACCAAAGGTGGAGTTTTGTGTCTGTTTCTTTCCTCTTATCGTCCACCTAGGTGACGGATATGATGCAGAAAGCTCTTTTTGACTTCCTGAAACACAGATTTGAGGGAAGGTCAGTAAAACATTACAGAAACATCTTCTTTTAGTTGTGGGAAAGTCAGCACTTTTAATAAATCTGACCAAAAGTTTTCACTGCAATTGTTTTTTTTTTTCCTAACTGCATTTGCGACTGTCCACAGAATCTCAATCACCCGTGTAACTGCCGACCTGTCTCTAGCCAAGAGATCTGTCCTCAACAAAAGACCCATAATGGAGAGATCCAACACTCGCTCCAGCTTAGGTGCTAATTTCAGCATGAATAGAGTCTTTTGGTATGAAGAAGCAAAGAGTTTAAAAGTATATAATCCAATGTGTCTTGTCTGTGCAGCGGAGGTTCAGAGTGAGATTGAGAGGATATTTGAGCTCGCCAAAACTCTGCAGTTAGTGATTCTGGACGCAGACACCATCAACCATCCCGCACAGCTAGCCAAAACCTCCCTCGCGCCCATTATTGTCTATGTGAAGGTTTCCTCGCCAAAGGTACTTAAGGTTACCTTACTCACGAACGTTGGATTCAGGCTGCGTCATCCACCTTGACCTTTATCTTTACCTTTCTCTCAGGTGCTCCAGAGGCTGGTCAAATCCAGGGGGAAGTCTCAGAGCAAGCACCTGAATGTGCAGATGATGGCTGCAGACAAACTCTCTCAGTGCCCCCCTGTGAGTAGAGGAGGAAGCGGTTGATATAATGTTAAGTTTGGTTGTTCCTAATCAATCTGTACAATATGCATATCTTTTATGAACAGGTCGCATTTATAAGGTGAAGAAGAGTGTGTATATATGTATGTGTATATGTGTGTGTGTGTGTGTGTATGTATATATATATATAGATATAGAGATAGATAGATAGATATAGAGATAGATAGATAGATATAGATGACTTAGCTGGTCAGATGTATAACATTATGATCCTTTACACACATGACAAGAAAATATTGCTTCTGTAGATACATATATTTAAAATTAACATGGTGTTTGCCAGTTGTACACCTATATAATGAAATTCAACTTTTTTTGGCACCTGTTTTTACAGTTCTGTCAGCTGCTGGAGGAAAAATTATGCCTTTCCACAGGAGCCAATATCTTTGATTTACTTCTGTTCACATGTAGGAGATGTTTGATGTCATTTTGGATGAGAACCAGCTGGAAGATGCTTGCGAGCATTTGGCTGAATACATGGAGGTCTACTGGCGTGCCACTCACCTCCCAGGCAACACCCCTCTCAACCCCTTATTGGAGCAGAGTCTGATGACCCCGCCTTCTGCCATTTCCAGCCTACAGGTAAGCTTGACCTGTAAAAGAACAGGAGAGCATGAAAATACTTTAAATACTGTTTTAAAGACTTGGAAGTAGGAAACCTGTTTTGAACATGTTGTATGTTGTCAATGTCTTTACCAGCTCTTCCCATCTCAGATACTCACTCCTTTGTTTTTATTTGATTGTCTCCAGTTGTCTTGTCTGTCCTCTCATCCATGCTTAACATTTTTGCAGTTTTCTGAAACACAGGAATTAATTGAATGATCGCTTACAAAATGGGGTGAGTAGTAGGGTTTATATATATATATACATACATATACTGTGTATATATATTTATATTTGCACTCTCGACCCCAACAATCCCTCCTTATGCACTTCCCGACACTTGAACACGACACAGCGGCTGAGACGGTGAATGAACAGCATTTTATTCATTCAGATCTCGCCACAGATAAGATGACATGTTTTTCTTCATTGCATCCTGCCTCCTTTCCTTTAGTTGATGCTCTCAGGTGAATCGCCTCTCCACAAGCTTTCTGGGAGAAAATTCACAAAGCAGTTTCAATTGAACACCACAACTGAGTACAGTAGTGTTTGAAAATGATAAAACGCTTGCATGAAATGTCAAAATCTGACCAATTGTTCTCTATTTTAAATCTGCGTTGATCCTTTTCCAAGCATGCTGTGTGGCACACAAAATGCTATCTTGCTAATAATGCTAATAAACAGCATATGATTGATGCTTAAATAATGTGTTCACCTGAACTAAATACATCATTTACACAACAAAGACCATAATATCAGTGCAGTAACATTGTATGTCCAAGAGTAACCTCCTAACCATCCATTCAGCTGTTTCACTGTCATTTCTTTTGATCACCGTCTGTTGTTTAATCCGAAAAAAAAAAGTACTTTGAAGACACTTTCCCAACACTGCTGCATGCCAGTTATTAACATCCTCAAACCCCCTTTATATATTGTACAGTTTTGTCGGATTTCTGTTACTTTTGATTGTGATGGCTGCCCCTTACTCTACCTGCAGGTTGTGTTTAGAATAAACCGTTATGATTTCCCACAATGTTCCTTGTGACATTTTAGAAACTTTCTAAAACACAATTTTAAAGGAACATTTCTTTGAGCTGTGCATTTGTGCTCAGATGATTTAACTTCTTTGTGACTTGTAGCTTTAAACACTGGAAATAGTGACTCAGCACTCATAAAAAGTTGAATATTAACTACCTCTGCAGATATGGACCAAATGTGTTTTCAATCAGCATGCCACCTATGGCTGAAACGATTAGCCGATTGATTATCAGAAAAATTATCAGTCCTTTTTTTAGCCATGCTGCTACTTGACAGATTGGTACAATCTTTCATACAAACATTCAAGGTCCCAAGAATATCCTACTGACTTTGGTGCTCTTTAACTAGAGCACCACCATGATGTTGACATTTTTGTTTTTTAGTGAAACGCCTAAAACAACACCCACATGTTAGTATTTATTTAGTATATATAAAATGGGTCAAATATCCCAATAACCTAGCATTAACTAGAACATGTAGTCATCATAATCATTTTTAAATTGCCTTGAAGTCATGCCTTTTTTCCTTTTTTATTCAACAAAACCTCCGTGGGATAGCAGCTTTATACCAAGCTGTCCCCGCACGCTGAATCATAGCTCCCTTTAATTTTATTAGTGATATTGTTTTGAAACATTTATCAAGTGCTGATTTAAAGCTGAAAAATGCTGCTAACTGGCATCACAATTTTGTTTCAGTGTTTGTAATTAAAGAGTAAAGGATAGATTTTTATCCCACCCCCCCACACACGTCTCTCTTAAAACAATACTGACACGCCCACATTTACAGTTATTAACAGTTATTGGTCGCTGTGATTGTTCTTCCTGGTTGTGTACTGGCTGTAAAGAGATTCCAGTTTAGGAGACACAGTGATAATTATTTGTGTAAATATCCTACGGCAAGGAAGCACAGTCTATGGAAACCCCAAAAAGAGAAATTCTTACATAAAAGACTATAAGATACCCACTTTATTTTACTCATTAAGTTAGCTTCAGCACTGGTTTTATTCCTGTATCTCTAACATTGCAAACCCTTTAGCAAGGAATCTGTTTGTAGCCAGTGTGGACAGGGGGAAAATTGCAGCAACCAGTAACTTCTTTTCAAACTACATATGGGCAGGTGAGTGTTGTTTTGAGATAGATTTGAAACTTTTCCTTCAAATTCCCTCTTGGAATGGAGTGTTCACATTATTCTGTCCATCCTCTGTGTGTTTGCTGTCTGTGAAAACTTGCTGTGGCAGAAAAACTGTCTGTGTTTGTGTCGTTAGAGGAAAAAACAATTACCAGAAAATGTGAAGCTACTTTTAGATGCTGTCCTGTTTTCAGCGCTGTCTTTTGAATCCTCCAGAACCAGAATAAGAACCAGCCGCAGCCTCGTGAGGAGGTGGGCTTAGAGGGCGACGAAGAGGAGGCAGGCGAGGAGGCCCACTCCCCCTTGGAGCAGGACAGTCTTATGCCGTCTGACGAGGCCAGCGACTCCCTGTCTCGCGGCCGGAGGGGGAGCCCGTGCCACAGGGGGGGTGAGGAGGACGAAGAGGAGGAGGAGGAAGAAGAAGAAGAGGAGGAGGAGGATGACGAGTATGCCTCTCCCTGCCATGCTCGCACATACAGGGACATGTACCCCCCTCACCGTGGGCACACAGGCAGTGCCCACAGTGCCAACGGGCACGAGTCACAGGACAGGCTGCTCCAACGCGAAGCTCAGCAAGGTCACAACCAGAGGAACAACCGCCAGCGCAGCCGCCCCTGGCCCCGAGACACCTACTGAGGAACAAGGGCCCCTCCCCAGACATCAGCACCAAGATCACCCCAAGCCCTCCGACTGTCACACGTTCCCAAACAAACGATTTAGAGATGGAAAAAATTTCCCCCATAATCAGCTCCAAACTTAAATCACAAACAGACGCAAAGTTTATTAAGTAGAAAACTATAGGTCTATTTTTAAAGTATTTCCAGTTGCTCTCTTCCAGACTCCCAGTTTATCTAAACCGAGGGGGATGTAATGACCTCTCCAGATTCAGATAAAAGTCAACAGGGCTACTCACCTCTGCAATGGAAAGGTTTCAGGCTACCAGCTCTACGCAAACTCAAACTTTAGCTGCTTTGCCTAAGGTTTCTCTATTGTAGGATGTCTCATATACTGGCCTTAAAA
This sequence comes from Micropterus dolomieu, assembly GCF_021292245.1. Lineage (NCBI taxonomy): Eukaryota > Metazoa > Chordata > Actinopteri > Centrarchiformes > Centrarchidae > Micropterus > Micropterus dolomieu. The sequence goes on from NC_060157.1 coordinate 11,110,665, forward strand.
TTCCTAAGACTTTTAAACTCTCTTTACTATTGCATGTATGAGTATAATTATTTTAAGACTATTTGCACATCAACGTCAGAACAGGAAATGAATGATCTATACGGATAAACTAATGTAGGAATGTCTACTGTTGAATCCATTTATGGGAAATCGTAATGCATTTGATTCCAATGTATATACTGAATGGGCACCTGGTTTGTTTCATTGCTACTATATTTGTTTGATTCTGTTAATATGGACTTGTTTGTTGTTTCAGAGAAATGTTGCCACCCATGTGTTCAGTCAGTTTGTACTCTGAAGACGGTGAACGGCACGTGGGAGACACACACACACAGTGAAATAAGCTGGTACAAAGCTGCAGTACAGCGTCAGTGTCACCTACAGTTCAGTACAGTACAGTACGTTCTGGGCATCGCTTCTCTTTGCTGTTGCACAATCACTCTTAACACTTCTAAAAAAAAAAATCTAAAAATGGGCACAGAGAATGTAAACACAACTAAGAAAGGGAATGTTGTCTTTTTAAAAGGGTAAATTATTTGCCAAACTGCTTGTTTACATTGAATCATTCACATATATCAAGCACATGCTGCACAGCCGCAGCTCCTCCTCGAATCCAGGCTTCAGAGAATGTAAGCTTGCATGCCTTTTGCACCTCCAAAACACCACCCGGTGTCTCCACAACAACCGATCACCCTGTAATTCGATTGTAGCACGTTATTGATTGTAGCATCCAACTTATCCCCCCCCCCCCCCCCTCCCCTCCACTTTGTACGTCTTTGCCAAACATTGTTTGTGTACTGCAGGTTTAACAGTTGACTAGGTTTTTACCAAGGCAGATCCTCAGGTGTATGTCCTACACGCTCATCACGCTCGACTCCATGTAACGAATGTGTCGTGCTCCCGAAGGACTCGTAGCACCCGTGACACGACGTCATTCTGTTCCTGCACCGTTACTAGTCCACGAGCAGATGAAGAGTTTTGGACATGATTGCTGATGAGCAGCAACCTGCTCCTGTTCACACACAGTGTCAAGCTGCCAGCTTTAGGTTTACTGCTTCCATGTGTCACAGGTATCTCTCTATCCAGTGTTCTGTATATTTTGAAAAGAGAAAAAAAATTAGCATGATTGAAGGAAAAAAAAAGAAAAAAAATCTATGCAAGTGTTGCATGAAAATCTGATTTTCTTTTTACAGTTAAGTATTTTAGTAATGCGTTAATTCTGATTCTCCTCGTTGTCTTGTAGTGATAGTCTTGTCTTTGGGGCTACTCACTCCTCACACCACTAACATCACTAAAATCAGTTTATTTATCCACAAAGCTTAATATTGGGGACATTTTTTCCCCACACACACAATTTATTGGCTGGACCCTGGTTGACGCACTTTTAAAAGTCACTCACTAAAAAACTGTCCCAGCCCCAGATCAAGTCTTTTTTTGTGATAAATAAAAAAATGAATGAGTGAATTATTTCAGCCCCGCATGTCTTAGTTCACCAATTAGCTATGTTCATTATATTTTGGAGTATCTTTTTCAAAGCGGACCAATTTAGCAACTGATAAGCAGTTGAGGTTTTTCAATTTATTAAGCACAATTTTTACAAGGGTTATAATTTAGTTTCCTCTGTCTTATTCTGTATGCAATACTAAGCCTAACATTGAAAAACGTTAAAACGCCTTAGACCATCTGGACTTCCTCTTTTTGTGTGAGTAGAAAAAAAAAAAAAATTTGCACTACTTTTTTTTGGGATGGTTGCTTTGTAATGCAATAACTGCACTAAATATAACCATGTATCCACCAGATTACCACAGCGTGCTAGCGTGACCCAACACGCCTCTTCCCTCTATTTATCAAAAGAGACAGCAAATGTGTAAAAAGTGAGACATTTCCTGCCTGATGCTGTATAGAATGCTTTCTATTTGAAAATAGATTTACAATACTAAATAAAAGATGACCTAAACAAAATAAACATGACATTTTATGTACTTTTAATTGTTCGTGTCCTTTTCTTGTGTTCTACTACAATACACTCAAACTTGCCATGAACTTTGGTACAGACATTCAGCGTCCCCAGAGCCTATAATGCTGACTTTTCCTGTAGCACCACGATGAGGTTGACATTTGTGTTTTTTTTTGTTTTTTTTTTAAATATCTCAACAGCTACTGCATTGATTGACACAAAGTTTGGTACAGATATATACAGTATGTTCACCATCATGATTAATTTTAAGAACTTTGGTGATATTCAAGTTTAAAATTTAAATTTGTACAATACTTTGTTTAGTGACTAAACATTATACCTACTAACCATCAGCATGTTACTGTTATGTGAGAATGTTACCCTCAAAGCCACAAGCTTAGTGGTCGACCCTTAAAGTATTAAAATAGTTAATGTTATCTGTTCAAAATTGTACTGATTATTTTGGGTATCTCCTCCACGTGTGAGAGCGCACTGCATTCACGTCCCCACACATAAGGGTTTCTGGGTTTTCCACTCAAAAACTCATCTAAAGTCATCTAACTAAAGGACTGTGCAAGTGTGGTTTGATTGACAATACTGTCAATGCAAAATACACAACTGTCATGACATTTGGATTTCTATGTGCAAGTGCCTGAATTTTGCTCTTTTGTACATATCTGAAGATCTTTTTCTCCATCCCAACATCTACTCGTTGAAGACACCACTATCATTTCAGACTAAAAAGAAAAATGCTTCATGTTACAGATAAATTTGACAAATTTACTGTATTCACTTCATACAAATGTTTATATTTAAAATGATGAATTGCAATTTAGCCAGAGGATGCATCTGAAGCGAAAGAAACGGCCATCGTCTCTTTAACAGTCAGAAAACTATGATAACATACAAATAATAAAATGCACTTACTACTCATCTACACTCATCCTGGCTGGTATTTATCACATTTGATATGAAGAGTAGCAATTAAACAGTGCATATCAGTTACATCATCTGGGTCCTGCTCACTGATCCTGGCTCTTGTTTACAGAAGCAAAACAAACCTCTACCACTGAGTCCTCATTTACACATTTTCAACAGAGTAAAAATATTCTAATTCACACACATCAATATGTCTTAGCCACATTTGAGCCAGACAATCCCCAAACCAGTGCTTGATGGTTCTGCACCAGTAAACAATGTGTTCTTTTCTACGAACAGACTGGCTGAAAAGACAAGCATGGGGAGGCAAGGTTGAAAAAGAACATAAGAAATGATCTGCAGACCAAATCCTGAAAGTAAAACAGAAATGCATATTGTGTAGAGATACAACATGATACAACAGTTTAAAACACAGTTGTGTGTGTATGTGTGTTCAAATGGATAGAGTTCAGGGTAAATCAGGCAAAGATGGTCTCCTCTCGTCTCTTTTTGGTCAGGATGGTTCCAGGTTTGTGCTGAGCGTCCGGGTGGTTGGTCAGCTCTGGAGGGCAGGTGGACACCGGGCTCTCGAGGATGGCCTGCTTCAGGTCGTAGAACACCGCCGAGTCCTCTTTAGTGAGGAAAGTCATGGCCACACCACTCTTACCAGCACGACCCGTACGACCGATACGATGGATGTAGTCTGCATGGAGAGGAGGAAGAGGAGAAAACAAGACACTTCATTCGAGTGAAACAACACCAGGAGTCTAATTTTCACAAAATAAATATGTTGGAAGTGAAGAAAAACACACGTAATGAGGTTTCTTACCTTCAATGTTCTTAGCCATGTCGTAGTTAAGCACCATAGAGACGTCGTGGATATCGATACCTCGACCAGCAACATCTGTAGCCACCAAGATGTCTTTGGCTCCTGCCTTGAGATTGGACAGCGCAAACTCTCTCTGCTCCTGGCCTTTGCCACCGTGCAGCGTGCAAGCATTGTACTGTGTCAAGAAGAGACAACTGAGGTTAAATTTTGTTTTTAAAAAAATCCAGTTCATTGACAGGCATTTAAAAGATTGTTCCCGAAGTGGCCGAGCGGCAACGATTAAGTCGATACCATTAGTTGTCAACTATTAAATATTTGGCCAACTATTTAGAGAATTGATTAATTGTTTTGAGTCAAGACAAAATGTCCAAATTCTCTGATTTCAGCTTCTCAAATGTGAATATTTTCTTTGGTCCTATATGACCCCATTTACATATAATGCATCTTGTATCCTGATAGTATCTTGATTTTAACCTGATTATACTTACACCTGGTAATAAGACGAGTCTCTTTTCTGTTATTTTAATAGTTTATATTGAGTCTAACTAAAAAGGCAACGATACATTCAGTTCACCAAAACAAGCATGTTCAATGAACGGCACTCTCTCAGTGCTGTTAGGCACAACACTGCCTGTACGCACACTCAATTTCATTTTATTTGTGGAAGAGTGCGACGAGTTTGTATTTCCGTCCATGTGGTTGTCTGTGGATTGACAACGCAATTGCATTTACACTTGTGTTCAATGCAATCTCAAGCGTGGTTTGGCTGATTGATCACAATTCGTCATTCTTAATGCATCTTGGGTACATTTACACCTCTACTTTCACGTGGTCAAGCACTATCCGATGCACTCAGATCACCAAAATCGCATTTTAATGCCAGGTGTAAAGGGGGCCTATGACAGTAAACTGAGTGTCTTTGTTTGGGCTTGTTGGGAAACAGTGATCAACTTTTTTTTACAATTTTCTGACAATTTATGGACCAAACAACAAATTGACTAATCGAGAAAAAAAGGTCGAAAGATTAATAAATTAAAAATAAAATAATATAAGATGATGAAAATAATATTTAGTTGCAGCCCTTGCCGCAAGATTCATTTCCATTTTTGATCAAATTTCACTATACAGGAGTCTACAGCCACACTGAGGGTTAACAAAGATGCAGCGGAGCTTTGAACTTCTAACGTGATTAGTTTGATATTTCAGTAAAGCCAGCCTGGCTAAAAACGTAGCAACATTTACATTAACTACACTTTATTACATTTCCATACTCATGAGAAACTGAAGAAATAAGCAATAAACCGTTATAAAACACACACAGTTGAATATGCAGTTATGTCACAGCTAAGATTCCTGACAATATCTCGAGGTGGTCGTGATTAGCTCCTTTTTTTAATTATATATTTTTCATGAATAATAAACAAACTTAAACTTTGAGTGTTGCTTATTAAGTCATGAACATTTAATGTTCTAAAGAAAAATGTAAAGTTTTTAGTCGCTTTAAGAAGTTTTGAAACCACTGTTCTCATCTACAGTGACTTACCCCCATCTTCTCCAGAGACTTGGCCAGCACGTCACAACCCTTCTTCTGGTTGACAAAGATGATGATGGGAGGCTCGAAGCCATGCGACAACACCTCCAGCAGCTTCTTCCTGCACCACACATAATCCAAAGCTTCTCAGTGAGACACTCTGGCGGAAATAAACAGGATGTGTCGATGTTTACAGTTATATGTTGGTGTCTGTCTCACCTCTTCTCTCCCTCGGACATAAGCAAGACTTTCTGTTCCACTCTCTCATGAGGTTTGCCAGCAGACCCGATGTACACGACAGCAGGACGCCTCAAGTAGCTCCGGGCCAGTCTCTCCACAGCAGGAGGCATAGTAGCTGTGAACATGACCGTCTGAAAAGGCGCAAACAAAAATAAATAAACACAGTTTGAAACACAAACAGTGAGAGCATCTGGCACCTACACAACAGTCTTGTTTATAAAATGTCTGCAGACATCTGACAGATAAACATACTTGTCTGTATTTATGTTTTCCAGATTCAAAGTTCATCATCATCTTCTCAGGGTCCTCTGCTTCCTCAGTGTCTGGCTTCTGATTGGTCACTGGGATGTACTCCAGAATCTTTTGGACGTCGGGCTCGAAGCCCATGTCAATCATACGATCGGCCTCATCCAGTACCACGTAGGTACAGCGGCCCAGGACCAGGTACCGGTTCTCCAACACGTCGATCAGACGACCAGGGGTGGCGATCACAATCTGTTAAGACAGGGAAAACGTACAGTCGGTGAATGTGTGTGTTTCGTGCACATAGCATCGTCACCTTATGAATGTACAGGCAGAGTGGGCTTCCTGCCAAGAGAGTACAGTGTTTGAAATAGAGGTGCTCCGATTAGGATTTTTTGGGCCGATCACCGATCGCTGACGCAGTATCGGCCGATCACCGATCACTTGGTCTATTTGGAGCCTTTTATTTATCATGTAGCGTTATACAGTATACTGTATATTTATTTAATTGGTCCTAAAAACAATGTATTAAGTGTTAAAGTTAACAGATGATAAAGTATCATGAAATGACAACTGTTTATTTTATTGCCAGGAAACATGGGCAACAAATTCCACTCAATCTGTGTAAGAGACTTAAACGATAGCAGCCTTTGCCTGGTTACTGTGAACATCTTATAGCTTAACAAATATAGCTTTACTGTGGAATAACTACAAAAACAGAAAAAACAGCATCTTTATAAATTTACTACAACCATAAAAACTGCAACAAAAAAGGCTGTAGCCAAAATATTTAGGAGATAAAGGAGCACAGGCATCATGAGTCGATGATAAACTCTGAAGTAGCTGCTTTTTGTTCTGGAAAGCTCAGGCAGGTTCTGTGGGTTTTAGGGGGGAGAGAGAGGAGTGGAGAGAGGGAGAAGGGCTACAGAGAGGAGTCAAAACTGCCTTCAGTCAGATTTGAAAATAAGGAAAATTTAAATAAATAAAAATTGGCTACAATGTAAATTCCATATTATACAGTCAATTGTTATTACACAGGCAACTATATTAATTATAATTTCATATGGTTTGCCATTAGTAGGCTATAGGCTTTATATCATTTCAGTGGATTGTTTTCATTTTTAATCCTTGTGCAGGAAGCTCAGTCTACATATCTTACATGCTGCCACCGACTTTACCAGAGGGAGAGTAGCAAACAAGGTTTTTATTTGATTTCATAAAGGTTAAAAATACGGGATATTTACAGGGAAACATTTAACGGATGGATACCGGGTGAGAACGGAAAAATACTGGAGAATCTCGGGGAAAACGGGAGGGTTGGCACGTGAGGAGTAGAGAGAGGAGTGGGGTAATGTGAGCCTACATCCACACTGCTACGTTTTTAAAACAGTTTCATAACAAAACCAATCTTCTCCGTCCACAGCAGCGTTTTAGCTTCGTATCAGAGTTGATCTCTGTCTATATTAGAACGACTGAAAACACACATCCAGTGGCCGTTCAGGTAGCTACACTGGGCATGCGCATGCCAGTGTAAACATGAAGCAGATGGTCTACTCCGCAGTAGCAGACGATTTAGCGAAAGATGAAATTAATACAGACCAAGAACCACACCAGGCTTTATTCTTTTTTTTTTGCATTGACCAACAGCGAAGTGGAACTGTTACTGAAAGTAACACGGGAGTACGAGAGACGGCGGCGGAAAACAGACTGGGAGTTGTCGCATAGTAAATACAGCGACATGCACAGTAGGCTAGGCTAACTGTTAAGTGTTATTTACACAGTACTTATATTTTAATAAAAATACCAAAACTAAAACTCTGTAAGTAGCATCGTGTTTTTGCTTTGCATGACTGATAAGACCGACCCACAAAGCCAAATGTGAGTGTGTGTCATCGTTTTATAAAGTCCTCCGTTTTGTCCATCGGGTCAGCAGCGTTTTCAAACAAACATCTTCTGATTCACCGTTTTAATCTGGACGATGCACCATTAAAAATATGGTAAAATTAGCTATTAGCAGTAAATGTCTACACTATAAACATGTTCTGATAAACTAGATTATTCTATTACTGAAGAAAACGTCACTATGTGATGATTGTTAGGCAACATCTGAGGTTATAAGGAGAGTCTTTTCTCTATAAATTTCTAGGCAGATTTAATTTAATGTTTATCCATGACAATAAACATATTTATGAGTAGACGTCATGCTAAAACTAACTATGTGTATCATGTCTGTGTATTCATATTTAGAGGTTATTGTAATGAGAATTTAAAGAAGAATAACTTATTTACTCAACATTTTGTGACACATGTTCACAAAGAATAAGAGAAGTCAGTGTAACCAAGTCATTTGAATGTTACTGTGTCAAAATGAGACCGTTACCAATTACACATGAGAAACAGATTTGTGTGGTCATTTGGCATTAGCAGGATGATAACTTTAGACACTTAGATTGATTATCTAAATACTGTTTCAGTTGTTTTTCTACTTGTCCAAGAAACACTCATATATATGCTGCATGTTTCACCTCACAGCCCATCCTGAGACGGAAGCCCTGGTCCTCTCTGGAGATTCCTCCAATCACAGCCACTGTGCGGATGCCAAGCGGTTTACCGAACTTGATGGTCTCCTCTTCAATCTGCTGCGCCAACTCACGAGTCGGGGCCAGGATCACAGCATACGGACCCTGGTCTGAATCTTCAATCCTGCACAGAGAGCAGATGAATGTAACAGACGCATATCCAAGTAAAAAAATAAATAAAAATGTGTACAGGCAAACATAAAATCTTGGAAAATTTAAGTGGCAAGAGATTATTTAAGTGTTACCTGTCAATCTTTGGCAGGGTAGTAATCCAGACCAGCAGTGGAATAAGGAAAGCAGCTGTTTTACCGCTACCTGTCTCAGCCACACCAATGATGTCACGGTTCTGTAAACCAATGGGAATGGCCTGCCTCTGAATAGGTGTCGGATCCTGGATTTAAAAGAAACACGTCATTATTAGTGATTACACTGACTTAAACAGAGAGACGATATAGTCTGTGCACATCAAACTAAAACATATCTGATCTTATCCGTTTGTCATAGTTACAAAAATCTAATTCTCCACCACTCTGTATTGCTCTCATGGAAACTTCCACGTCGAGGCTCGAGCGAGCTGACCTTGTAGCCACATTTGTCGATGACCTCCAGGATGTGTGCGGGCAGCGAATACTCCTTCCAGTTCCTGATGGGGTTCGGGATCTTTCCTCCCTTGGTGGTGATGCTGTAGTCCTCTCTGAAGATTCGCCAGTCTCTGTCCGTCATCTCGTCCAGCTTCTTCTGAGACCAATGTCTGTCGTCCCAGCGCTGCTTGGCTTCCTTCTTACGCATCTTCTTCAGTCTTACCCTGAGAGGAGCAGAGTATAAACATTGGATGGTGCCTTCCTTCAACTACAACCACCTTCCTGTCTGTTTTAATTTATACATACACTCTGAAGTAGCTTTTGAAAACCACTGGTATGCTCCTTAAAGCCACAAACTAAGCTGACCATTTCTCTGTTTCACTCACTCTTCCTGCTCCTTCTCTTCCAGTGTGCGTCTTTTCTCCATCAGGTCACCATAAAAACGTGACTGGTCTCTTTTCTGCTGCTTCAAGTCGATGCCGGCGATGAAGCCTCGCCCGTACAGCTGTACCTGATGCTTTTCTTTGTAACTAGGAGACAGATTGGGAACATTCACATTGTTGCAGACTGGTACACGTTCTGACAAAACAAAAGACCTGCTTCCATTCAAAAGGTGAAATGTGTTTATGTTCACTCACATTGGGTTGTAGTCAACTGAAGTGTCTTCAGAAGCATCCCACTCAAACACAAACTTCCTGTCATTCAGGTGACGGGTTCTACGGCGTTTCTTGAGCCCACCCAAGTAACGCTCCTGTAAAGATCAGATATTTATATTGTTTTATTGAGACAGGATAGGACATTTAAGGGAAAGAGTTGCTCACTCGACATTTAGATAGGGAGCGGAGGCACTACTGAGAAAATTTATTTTGCCATTAAGTCTTACTTTTATGATCATCATGAGAGACGCTTGCCCTGGCTTTTCTTTATAGTAAATACAACTAGTAGGTATTTTCAGATTATTAATGGGGTGGGGATGAAAAAAAATGCGTCAAAGGACTTACATGTGTAGATGATGAGATAAAACTACGAAGAGTCATAGGGTTACACATCAGGTTAGATACGTTTGTGCGTGGAACACTGCTAATGGCGCGTTCCATTTACCTTGGAAGTCGGAAACAGAGCTGGGAATGATCTCACACCCGAGTTGACCATGTTCCAGCGTACAACAAATTTTAAGTCGGAAAATGAAGATGAAGGCTTTTAGCCATTGTATTTTGCACATACAAGCAACATGTCTACGGATATAAGTTGGACTGTACAGTGTGTACGACTGACTTAATGAGACACAAGTAAAGAGAGAAGTGTAATAAACATTATATTACTACAGCTTGAGCAGCCATCTTGGGTTTTGGGGTTGGTGATGTTCTCTCCTGACTTTCTGGTGTCAGAAATCGGTCTTATGGGGGGGTTCCAGTCGAAATTTCCAACTGGCGGGTTGGAACTTCTGACTTCCCAGTACAACTGGCACGCGCCATAAGTTACCAAGCTCATAACAACCATGCAATCAAGGTTAGCTAGTGTAAGAGTTAGAAGTTAAATCAATTCATATATTTAAGGTAATGTACTAAAAATATATTGACAGTGTTTACTCTGTTAACTACTTACATTTTTGTATTACACAGTTGGTATTTACATATTTACATGTTTAAATTGTTGCATTTGAATCTGTAAATCAGCTACTATATTAAGCTGAATCTACCTGTTTGTTTTCCTTGCATTTACTTCAGTCTAACTTCTGCTAGCTGCTGATTGCTTGATCTGCAGAGAAGGTGATTGCAGCCAATCTTCCATCACTTCAGGACCTGCACGCCTGCTGGACTCTGAGGCGAGCAGGAAAGATTGCCGCTGACGCCTCCCATCCCAGCCACAAACTGTTTCAGACTCTCCCCTCTGGCAAGAGGCTGCGGTCCATCGGGACCAAAACCTCTCTCCACAAAAACAGCTTCTACCCGTCTGCAGCTAGCCTCATCAACAAGGCCCGGGCCCCCCACTGACACTCCAACCCCTCCTCAAATAATACAATCGTCTCTGCACATGTAAATCACTTCATGTCAAGTCATGCACGAACCTGGCACATTGCACACATCTGTTGTGAATTTGTTAATTGTTGTTCCATTGTTATTTTTATTTTCTTATATTGTCAGTTGTATTATTTTTCTCTGTTCTTCTTATATAACTTGCATTTGTTTATTACATATTTATATATTTCTACATCTATTTATGTCAGCTGTATGTCTGTCTGCGTGTAGCACCTTAACACCAA
>NC_060157.1:11121905-11144596 GCF_021292245.1 Micropterus dolomieu
CGCTCACACGCATGTACACCATACACTAATAACATGCAAACACTTACACCCACCTACCTGCACTTCGTGCTTCACTCCCTCATGCTCCCTTTCAGCTCTATGTGTGTCACAAACAGTATGTAAAACAGTCAGACATGAGAGTAGAAAGACAGCAAATCTTGCAAAATATCCAACTATTCCTAAAAGGAAACTCTGTATTGACATTCCTGATGGGACTGAAAAAGAGTGGAAAGGTTAACATGTCTTGGGCCTTTTGAATCACGAGATCAGCATCTCTGCAGAGGATTTCTACTAACATATGTGTCACAACTGTTTTACTGATGGAAGGTGACAAGTGGCACATCTGAAAATGCTGTGACTTTTACATCATCCCCAAACTATGACTCCTTGTGTACAGCTAACATGATGACCTATGGTGCTGGCCAACATGCTCCATGGGCACCTGACGACTGTCTGACCTAGATTTATCATACACACTACTGAAAGTATCTGCTATACTAGTGTGTGATGTCTGGTTACATATCTATATGCACAATGGAGGAAAAGCAAACAGTTTAGAAATGGCAAGTAATGCTTTAGGTTATGAGCATTAATGTGCATAAATTTGCACCAAAATTTCAATCCGAAGTCCATTTCAAATTATTACTAAGACAGCTCCCCTAAAAAAACATCACATCCCTATGGCTTGCAGCAAGAGAATTTACATAATTCAAGTAAGATGTAGTTGAGAGCTTTTACATTATGTAAATCAGGGTATGATTAAAGAATATTACCATAAACACAAGTGCAATCATCAAGTGGAAATGTATTGGAATTGCTTGTCAATTAATTGCACCTTGAATGTGGCACAGTTCAGTGATGATGCAAAGGAGAAACTAGTTCATTACCATTAATCTACACGGATCTTACATCATGTAGCATATCATGCTAACAGCTGGGTAATTGCAGTGGTGGATGGCAGTGCTCACTCTCAGCATCCACCTGTCTGACAATTGTGAAACAACTAAATGGATTAAATGGGTTGCTAAGAGCAATATATTGTGTATCTTAAAAGCTTCAAACCTACATTACACATGCTGTATGTTAAGGTTACTCTTTTGATTTGACTTTTGATTTAATACATCTGATGGCTGTGGCACTGAATTTAAAAAGGATTAAATGTCTTGACATTTACATTCTGTCAAATTTCCATTTTGTGTGAATAGAAGACGGAATGACAAATGCATGGAAATAAATTATAGAGAAAGGTTCTAATGACAACAATGGACAAGTCAGGAGAGGAGAGACAGAATAAATATTTCTTATTTAATGTACAGCCACAGTGCAAAAGGTGCCTGATATTTTATATCAGAAGTACAATAACTGGGAAGAGCTCTTATTGTTGCACAGCCCTCAACCTTTTATGTGAACAGCACCACTTCAGTCAGGTGCCGTTTGAGACTCCGGATTGAAATACAACAGTAAAACCACATTTCCACTAAGCAATCAAAGTTTCCACTAGACTGTGTGAATCATCCAGACTAGTGGGTAGGACAAAAGGGGGTACCTCCCCTGTCCCTTTTTGTCTTAAAAGGGTCAAGTTTTCAAATGTCAGACCAAAGGCTGTCCTTGCAAATTACATGTACCTAAAACTGTATCTGACTGAAGAGGGGATAGCATAAATTAGACCAATTGAGACAAAAAGGACCCTGCATCCCAGGCCATCTGATGAGGGAAGTGTCCTTTCCTGAGTGTATCTGTGTGCTTTTGACCTCATGTGAGATTTTTACTTTTAATTTGGCTGTTTTCATGTTCTTACTGTAGCCTTACGAAATGAAGAGTAGGCTACCATTTAACTGCAATAATGACCATTACCATCACGTTTCCTGAGCTGAGGTTGCCTGAGCATAGCAACCCTGTCAATTTTCTCATGTGACGGGACTGCCCTCTAAAGGTGGACAAAAAAAATTACAATCCAAACAGAGCCATGAAATCAAACGCAGTTAACAGGATCCAGTAATATTTTTGTTGCTGGAGTTGAAGAGAATACTTCTCTCAAACATTTATATTTGTGCTGATTCTACTTAGCAGGAAAAGTACTGTAAGATTTCGGGAACTCATTTACAAGTCATTTACAACATAAAGCTAGAGTCTTGAAGATTTCCCCCAAATACACAGACGATCTATGAGTTTAAATGATATATGGAAATGTATTCACTAAATTTTATTATTGTAAAAAAGTTTATATTATAGTCATTCTCCTTAGTTGTGTTTCATTCATGTATTTCTTTTATTATTATCATCATTATATTTATTTTGAATCTCTAAGCAAAGAAAACACCCATCTCCATTTCACATAAACTATATTATTTTATCTATTAGCTCTTTATTTATTTATCTATCATTTTTAACTTCACTGATTGAAGTTAAATATACTACACGTAATATACTACACCTCCCATGATCCTCTCACCTCCCGGGGACACTTCTGCCTTCTCTCTGGTGCTAGGAGGATTATTACAAGGTTGAGTCAATGAACGTCAGCAAAGCCTTCGCGCAGTAATCTGCAGCAATTTCTCGTAGCTATGTTGCTTTACTTGTAGTTGCTGCTAGTTGATGTAACAGATAAGCTAATTTGGGAAAAATATACTGTATATTCACGGACACAGTTCCGCGTTTTGATGACGTCATTGTCTCAACCTTGTCTCATTGGTTCGCTCCCTTTCCTTAAGCGTTTTCCCGCGCTGCTCTCGGTGTAAGACAACACACTAAACTATCAGCTTGTAGTGGTATCAAGCTAGCGTCTTGGTGACAAGTTAACATACTTTTACAACGGTACCGGAGCTGTTAGTAAACTGTCAGGTGATGCCGTCCTCAGATTATGACTCGGCTTGTCTGCCGGACCTATTACCGCTGTACTACCGACGTCTGTTCCCCTTCTCCCAGTATTATCGCTGGCTAAACTATGGAGGAGGTGAGTATCCTGATTGACTTAGTCAGGCCAGGAAAGATAGCCAAAACGAGTGTTAGCATGCTAAATAACTGGAGTCTTGTTTGTTCAGTCTTGTTCAACATGGTGTCCAGAATTCCCCTATAAGTGAAAGAGCCGACAACAGTAATGCGTGTGACTAATGTGTTATTTCTTCAACCTCAGTGCAGAAGAACTACTTTCAGAATCGAGAGTTCTCCTTCACACTCAAAGACGACATCTACGTCCGCTACCAGTCGTTCAGCACACAGAGCGAGCTGGAGAAGGAAATGCAGAAGATGAACCCTTACAAGATTGACATTGGAGCAGTATACAGTCATAGGGTGAGACTGAATGAATCCACTTTGCTGTCAGGGATTTTTTTGTGTCCCCCTGCAGACATGGATAAAGTTTGGTATAAGGTGATGGGGTCAGTTTGAAGCTGTAATCTGTTTTATTCCCCACAGCCCAATCAACACAACACAGTGAAGTCAGGGACCTTCCAGGCCCTGGAGAAGGAGCTGGTGTTTGATATTGATATGACCGATTATGATGACGTCAGAAGTTGTTGCAGGTAAATTAATTTAGTGATTCAGCATATCCTAACAGTCTAACTTCACTGAGATAACACAAACTCTAATTTTAGTGCTGCAGACATTTGCTCCAAGTGCTGGACCCTGATGACCATCGCCGTTCGCATCCTGGACAGAGCTCTTAGAGGTTTGTTTGTCATTGATTTTGTGTCAAGCATCTGCTGATTTTGTTTTCGATTTATTTTTATTATTTTCAGCAAAAGTATCATCACACAAACAGTCTTTGTGATTTATGTGATATTCTAGATGACTTTGGTTTCCAGCACCTTCTGTGGGTTTATTCTGGCAGAAGAGGAGTACATTGCTGGGTGTGTGATGAAGCTGCCAGGAAGCTGTCTGTAGCAGCACGCTCTGCAGTTGCAGAATACCTCAGCCTGGTTAAGGTAACAGTATTTTAGATTTTGGTAGACGACTGGGACAGATGTATTTATTAGCAGCAGATTTCTGTGAATCAGCGTGTTTCTGTTAAGTAGTACAGACTAGTGCCTGACCAATTAATTGGCCGTCTTATCTCAGAATTATAATCGGCGTGTGATGGCTGATAAATAACACAAAATTACAGTACAAAAAAAGCAAATGGTAATTGTAAAACTGTCTCCATAACATAACTTATCCATCAGAGTACTGACAGGTTTTAAAACTCTAAATTCTTTTGTACCTAAATGTCAGGGATCCTTATTGTTTATGTTTAATATCAGATATTTCATTATCATAACTCACAAATGTCTATATTGGTATCAGACTTAAAAATCAAGTATCAGTCAAACTATAGTCAAAACTGTTATTAGTCAACTTTATTAGTTTGATATATATTTAACAGGTATTGGATGTGAGTGTAGTGCTTAGTATGACAGGAAGTTGCAACAATTATACCATTAATAGTCAATCAACAGAAAATTAATTGGCAGCCATTCTGATAATTATTTGTTTTACGTCATTTTTCAAGCAAAAATGTCAAACCAATTCCCTGGTTCCAGTTTCAGAAATCTGAACAAGAATTTGTGTGTGTTATTTTAAAGATCAAGCTATTAATTGATTGAATAAATAATAAAATAAGTCGTTTGTTGCAGGCCTACACCAGAATAATCATGCATTTTCTTTCCTTCCAACTGGATATATTTTCAGAAGGATAAATACTTTATCCAATACTTTATTTATTTTATTATAGTTAGTAACTGGCTATAACTTGAACATTTTAAAAAAACTGACTTTTTTTGGGTACATTAGTAGTCTGACTTGTATGTAGAAAACCAATAAGAACAATGTTATTTATTTTGATGTTGTATTCACTGCTGTTTTTATAGGGAGGTGAAGAGACGTTGAAAAAAGTTGTGTTGACAGATCCAATTCATCCTTTCATTAGGTAAGATGATTTTCTTAGTGAAGGTCAGTTTGAAGCTGTAACTGTTGTTCTGTTGATGTTTGTTTAAGAGTCTGTACTTGTAATCATCAGGGAGTCTTTGGCAGCGGTGGAGCGATACTTTCCCCGCTACGCACTGCAGGACCAGGACATACTGGGCCGCAAGGAATCTGTAGACAAAGTGCTGGGACTCATGCCGGAAGATATCCTTTTCACAAAATACTACATGAACACATGCAGTAGAACTTGTAGCCAATGGAAAACAACAATTTCTTTGTCTTAGATGTGATACAAAGGAGAATATTATAAATTTTTCTTTTAAGGTAAAAAAATTTTTTCACTATGCAGAAACCTCTGTGAAACTACCTGGTCTTGACCTTAACGCTGTGCTCACATGTAAGAAAAGAATTGCAGCAGGACTTCCAGAATGAGAAGAAACCCGAGACCCGCTGGAAACTGATCAAGGAACAAGCCATTAGGAAACAGGTTCGTAATTCTGCTCGCATTACATAACATGGCATATGTTTAACCATTTTAATAGATTTTTAAAACATTACAGCAAGATGGCTTATGATAAACACACATGATATAATCATTCTTTCTACAGGGCACTGCCAAAAAGGGCCAACACTTTGAGAAAGAAATCATGCTGCAGTATTGTTACCCACGTCTCGATGTGAATGTCAGTAAAGGTGTGAACCATTTGCTGAAGAGCCCCTTCAGTGTCCACCCCAAAACAGGTGAGCATAGACCTTATGAGATGTAATGATGATGGCATGGTGAATACTACACCACTGACAGAGTTTCAGTGTGACTTATCTCTTTTGAACTTTGGCCAGGGCGCATTTCGGTTCCCATGGACCTCAAAGAATTAGATACGTTTGATCCTTTTGCTGTGCCCACAATCAGGTAAGCGATAATTTTAATGTCCCTGTTGTGTGCAGTGTTTGATACTGGTCAGCGCTAAGGTTATTTAACTATTTACTTTTTAGTCTGATTTGTGAGGAGCTGGATCGGCCCAGGACAGGCGAAGAGGAAGAGAAGTCAGAGGACATCAAGGAGAAGGAAAACGAGAAGGATGCAGCAGAGAGACGAAAGATCAGAGGTGAAATCTGAATTTCAGGGTTATTGTATCACACTCAAGTCTTGGAAATTATAAGTAGGCCAACACGAAGTAATCTGGCAAGTTTTTTGATGTCTCAAAATAAGGCAAATGTGGTACATTGACCATGAAATGACACCAATTTAAACATGTGACAGGTGCTGAGCACATGTGAGGCCTCCTGTCTACTCTTCATAAGAGTGAATAGGATAAGAATCACAGAATTCTTGTTCCCGTAGTAGCAGTGTCATGAGATGAGACACGATATTGGATTCATGAGATCGAGACAAGATTTTAACACTATTTCTTGTGAAATCTCCAATGCTGAATTATATGAACATTTTGAGCGTCAAACACTTAATTTCCTGCATTCTGGTGAAAATTTCTGCACCAATTTATGGCGGAAATGTTTTTGTTTCCCTACAAATCCACACACTAACTTCAGCACCTCCAAAAAAGTACAGCTCACAGTCCCCAAACAGAGCAGGTTTGCGCTTCAGTTTTTTGATCATATTGCAAAAGTCTCCCAGCTACGTCACCTCTCTATCCCAAACTGGCTGCAACTCGCTATCATGGCATATGCCGGTGTCGCATCAGCTTCGCAAGTTGACGTTATCAGTTATACATTTGTTTTTTTAATTGCATGAGAAAATTAATGTATGGCGTGAGAACGTGTGGAAAAATGTAAATTGCATGAGCTTTTAACCTAATGCGAAATCACATTTAATCTTGTGTCACATTAAACCCTTGATAAAAAGAAACCCTAACCACCAGTGAAAACCCATGGACTTTTATTTTATTCTAAATCATCCGTTTCAGCTCACAGAATATTTTTCTTCCCAGATTACAAAAGAACCAGCCTGGCAAAGTACGTGAAATACTTTGATCAGTTTCTGGATGGAATGGCTCGTGCATGGAAAGGCGAACTTCTCAGAAAAAGTGGTACGTTTTATTCTTACTAGATGAAATGAAGGCAGAGTGACTTTTAACAAGTCTCTTATTTCATGTAATCAATTTTCTTTTCTCCTTTCAGATCTTCAGAAAGATTTCTAAACTGGATAAACTATCAGAATGTGATACAGAAGAGGCATTGTTATTAGCTCCCTGTCACTTAATGTGGGAGACAGAGCAGACTGTCCTGTTCTAGCGTCTTCATGTTGAGGTGGAATATTGCTATTTTTATGGTGAACAAGTTTTATTATACTCCAATTAGATTCAGTTATAATACATTCTAAATTATCTCTAACTGTAGGATTTTCCTAGTACAATGCCAATTTTTGTCTGCTTGTTGCCTACATTTTGTTTTTGTACAGTAATTTGTGAAAATAAATTTTGTATTTCTACTCTTTCAAAATGTTGTATTGCAATCACTTTTAATAAGAACAGATGAAGTTTTGCAGATGAAGTTTTTAACTTAAGTTATCTGGAATAGCAAGCAGTTAGGTGTAGCCAGTGGCAGTGAAGGGTTACATGTTAACTCTCAAGGACAATAAAGACAATGAGAAATTGTGTAACAAATACTCAAGCACAATACTGAATGAAGATGTCTTATTTGACTTGGTTTTTACAAATGTACTTATGTTTTTCCCAGATGCATACTGTTATGGAGCTCTTGCAGTTGTACCATTATTACATAAATTAAATAGAACAGGATAGAATAGCCTACATTATTGTATTACCTGCTTGTGCTTTTAATTTGAACAGTAAATATTAAAGTAGTATTCAGTATCCCCTCTATTATGACAACCTTTGTATTCATGTCCTCCAGTGCTGGAATGTAACTAAGCATTTAAGCAATGTACTTGGGGCCCATTTGCTTAATAGTGGTTGACCGAAGAGGGTAGCAATATGACAAGCAAAAGTCCTGCAAAATGTTTTCCTATGAAATTTAGTGGAGTAAAAATGTGTTTATATATTTATAATTTGCAATCTGTAGCAAGTCATTTGTTGAGTAAAAGCATAGACTGTATATAAAAAGTACAAGTTGAGTATTGGATGATTACACTTACTTGATGTAACAGGTGATGGTTATTTTGACTGACTCTAGTATAAAAAAAAAAATAGGAGTAAAGTAGCCTAAAATGAAAATACACAAGTACAAATACTCAATATTGTACTAAGTGTTGTACTTTAGTAAAATGCAGTTTTTCCTAGTAACAGGTGAAAGTTATTGACTGGCATTTGTAAAAGTAGATGTACAAAGTAGCATAAAATGGAAATACGCAAGTACAAATACTCAATATTGTACTAAGTGTTGTACTTTAGTAAAATGCAGTTTTTTTATAGTAACGGGTGACAGTTATTTTGACTGACATTGGTACAAGTAGAAGTATAAAAGGACATACAAGTACAAATACTCACTTGTACTGAAGTACTTTGGTAATATGTTATTTCCAGAAGTCAAAATGAAAAAACTACGTAGGTAGCTGTATGTGATGTGGATGTGCCTTTAAATAACCCGGAAGAAGAAATCCCTTCTCTAAACCGGATATTACCGTGACAGCGGGGTCAGAAGTTCTCTCTTACAGCCATCTTGGATATAGCGTCCCGAGTCGGTGAGTGTCTCCGCTAATAATCCAATGTCATCCAGCCATTTTTCACACTTCCCCGTCTATATTAACAGTATCATGTGTTAAAGTAAAGTAGGGTCATCAGATTCATAGTTCATTTTTCCTCTTACGACCCTCTGGTCAGTGATAAACGTGCCGTTGTACCTCTGATTACCTGATCAAAATGGGGGAACATCATGACTACCAGTTTCCTAGCAGCCTTGTCAGGGCCGCAGTTTGACAAGAGATATGAAGCTGATTTGTGTGACAACTAGCTGGTCACTTTATCACTTCATATTGGGGGAGAAACTCATGGTAGACTTAACTGCTTGTCGTTGAAGTCCGCTTTTGAGGTTGACAGAACCAGTTAGCAAACCGACGCTAACGTTAGCTAAATGCCATTTCAATGGAGAGTACGTTAAGTTGCATACTGAGCCTACAAGTTAAAGCATGGGCTCAGACACTTTTTCAACCAATGTATTAACTCTACAAGTCAAGTGTTTGAACTGGCTAACTAGTCCGTGCCAACGTTACAGATCCGCTAAGCTATCTGTAGTTACTTACATACACGTTTTAAACCACCAAGTTTAGACGTTATTAAAAGACTCTGTTTAAGCTAACAAACCTTCTCTTTCCTCACCAGCAACCATGCCTGGTGAAGCCACAGAAACGGTCCCAGTCACCGAGCAGGAGATGCAGCCGCCTCAAGTGGAGACTGGTTCGTATACTTTAGCTTCTCTAAACATGCATGTAATACTGCATACTTAACAACGGGGTCCTGGAACTCAAAGACCATGTGACGTGATGAACAAATAGCCGTCTGTGGGAGGTTGTTTTGCTGAGTAGAGGAACAATTTTGCATGAAGGGATGATTATTTGGTTCAGCGAATTAACTTAACTCAGCTGGCTGGATACTGAGTTGATGTAACAGGTGATCGTTACTGTCACCAGCCATGTGTTGGGACATTTGTAAGGGTCGTTGAGAGGATTAACAGTGGTGATATTTCTTGGCTTGGCCTGAAAAGAGTAATCCAGGACCTCTGGTTTTTTTACACAAACTCACAATGGTGTGTGGCTACTTGCACTGACAACTGGATTCAGCACACAATGCATGGTGTTCAGTGTGGTTTTGTGCACATGAAATGCCTTAAACTCACTTTGTGTAGCTTGAAAGCAGCCTTGCTAGTGATGGCACAGATCATTGTTGCATATTTATTTTAGCCTGACCTTAAGTCTTATTGTTGAATCGTTGTTTCTTTTTTAGCTATTCATTTTAAGGGTAATAAATGTGTTCAACACTTGTAAGTTTCATAAGAATTGATATGCTGGCACCAAAATATAGTTTTAATAATAATGGACATTTTGAAAGTAAGTCAGCACATATTGTGCATGGTGATCTTAGGTCCCAAAACACAATAATTGGTTAATAAAGTAATTGTCTGGTGTCCATATTAGTTGAAGACCAGTTAAGTTATCCTGGATGTATGTGTTACTGTGTTGTATCAGCAAGGGTTATGGAGGAAAAACAGTGTGTAATTCTACAGTTGCGTATTACACATGCTTTTATTCATTTTTGTGCTTCATTTTTCACCAGTTTGCCCCTCCAGTGTTTTCCTCTTGAAAATGTCTACAAGTGGGTGGTGGTGTTTGCTCAGGGGTGAGGCAGGAATTTTTAAACCAACTGATCAAACACAGCCAGCACCAGAGAAAGAGCTAACAGGCTAATTCATCAGTCAGTAGTAGCTATCCATCTGCAGCTAAATGTAAAATACCAAGGTGATTTAGTGACATGTACTGCATAGAACATGTTGTTAGAAGCTGTCATCAAATTACAGTATATTTGTTTTGAATTTGTTTTCTGACATAGTGTGTACCACATGAAGGAGACTCCAATAAAGCCACCTGTAGTCCATAACTTTGTACATTCAACTCACAAAAGGAGTTTTGACTGTTCTGTAGTACTTACAAAAAACGATGAAGAGCAATCCTTAAGTCTGTTTACATCAGTTGGGCTTGTTAGCATAATATGTAGTGAGTACCACATAGCTGCAGTTATAAGATGAGCTCGTAACAGTCATCACCACTTAAGAAGTTTTAACTAATTGCTTCAAAATCTAGTTGCCTCAAAATGTGGTCCTCAGTTCTCATTTGACATTTTGACAGTCCACTTTATTAATTTGCAGCTGACATATTTGTAAAATCTGTTTGACAACTTCATTGACACAGATCTATTTACACTGGAACTGTAGTTTAGCTATCTTGAGCAGTACAGAAATTTGATTGTGGTGTGATTTGTACAGCCAGAGTAGAGGTTCATTGTGCTTGTCAAAATACGCAGAGGCTGATATTATACATTCTGTTCAGCCATGTAAAGTCATGGTGCTAGCAGTGGTAATTGTGTACACTTTTTTTTTTTATTTAACAAACATTATTTGTGCAAAGACAACAAAAGACTCAACAGAGCAGTTCAGATGACATTTGAGAGGGAAGGATGCCTCGCTAAGCTAAATGTGTTTGCTTAATGACAACGGAAGGGGTGAATGTTGATGGCAGCTTCGACTCAAGATGGGTCAGTACCGAATACTACTAAAAATAAGAGAAAGCGTTGGGTCATTAAGGCATTTAGAAAGGTAATGTAAAATGATTTTGGATGTTTAACTACTTGTACACATACTGAGCTGTCTAATTAATTCAGGGTTTTAGTTAGTTAATTGAGTTAAAAGGTTATTTTCATGCATTGTCTGCTTTTCATGGCGTAAAGGAGGTCTTCTGGCACATACCGGTATCTAACACTCACTGCATGGAGTTTGGAACACGGGACTTTTTTTAATTTTTTAAATGTACTCAGCAACCCCCCTCTTTTTATGTTGGCAAACAAGAGCCAGATCCACGTCGCCGAGCTTTTCACGAAGTCATCATTTCTGTTGATGTGTGCCGCCCAATTTCTTTTTCACTTCACAGCATATTCACGAAGCTCTTAGCATTTGTGTTGAAGTAAATTGCTCCCCGAACAACTACCGTGATTTTCCTTCCCCCCCTCTTTTACTCCTGTTGATTTTCCTTTATCAGCTGCAGGAGTATATCATTCCTCTGCCCCTCCTGTTCCTACAGTGAGCAAGGCAGTCCCTCTGGAGAATCCTCCAGAAACCTCTGATCCTGGTGATCAACCAAATGGTGTAGCTGCAACTCAAGAAGTTACCAAGCAAACTGAAGAGATTGGGTCGGTAGCAACACCTGTCTCACAGCAAGAGGCGACTGCTGACCAAGCAGTGGCTTCAGCTGATTTGCCAGTTCATGAAGAGTCTGTGCCTTGTGCTGAGACTACCATTGCTTCCTCAGAAGGGCCACTCGTGGATAAATCTCCAGCTAAAGAGGCACAAAGTCAGGAGGCAGTTGTTACTGAAGAAGCCGGCAAAGAGGTTGAGCAGATTCCCGTGGAAGCAAAAGCATCTAGAGATGAGCCCGGTGCAGTTGCAGAAAACATTCCACAAGATCCAAAGCCATGTGCTCCTGAAGATGTCTGTGTAAACGGTAAAGATGAGAAGGCAAAGGCTGTGGTAGAAGACCAGGGGATTCTTTGCCTGGAGGCAGCTCAAGATGTAGTATTGCCTGGTGATACGAATGTTGACGTGGCTACCCAAAATGAAAATCCTGACAAGGAAGAACCTGTAAAGCTTCTCTCAAAGGCCATTCAGTCTAAGGGGACCTCCAAATGTGAAGGCCCACCTCTTTCCACTCGCCACCTGTCAGGTTGGTTTATCCATTGTGAAAAGCAGGTGCTATCCAACTCCCTACATGTCCCAATCTTTTGAATGCACCATGTTGATTTGGTTCGGCATATTTCCTTGCAGCATGAGTGGTACAAGTTCAAATGAACAAAGGTTTAATGTTTTCCTTAAAGTATGCAGTATAGGCCCAGTGATATTTTTCAGTGTGAGAAAGTTGGCTAAAGGCCACTCTCCTCCCTCCTGTTAGTTAGTGGTTAATTAGTTTGTCAGGGTGGGTTATGACTTGTTATTTCTCTTCCATAACATATGGCCGGGAACTGCTTTGTTTGGATACACATTTACTTTAATCATTATCATACATTTTGATTTAGAAATGTCAGAGGAAATACCTAATTGTACCTGCATTTAAATTGCAAGTGTCGGTCATCTCTGCTTTGAAGGCCCAGCTCAGTGGTGTAGTAGTGGGTGCATTTATGCACTTGCTATTAGTAACATGAATAAATGCTACCTGTCTAACAAGTATAATAATATCAAGCATAGCCCTTGCTATCTGCAAGTGCGGTCATGTGCATTGCAAAAAAATTATTTTCAGTTTTGTCCTAAGTGCATCTTGACTAAATATAGAATGCGGTTTTCTGTGTGGAAGTAGTATGTACTGTGCATTTGAGTGGAAATTGGCATCAAACTCAAACAAACTTAGACAGGTGTGTCCTTTTCCTAACCATAAGCAAGGAGATTGCGTCTTCTAACCTGCATGAGTAAGACATTCCCTTCTCGTCCAAAAATGTTAAAGAATGTTTTTCTATTCAGCTACCCCTCCTGCCCCAGCTCAGGCAGCTTCTGGCCCTGCAAAGCCCAAAGACAAAGATGCCAAGAGTGCGCAGGGTTCCTCTGCCCCAAAGGCTGTCCCTGGCAGAAGGAAACGCTCTTCTATGTCTGCCTCTTCCTCTTCTCCCACCTCACCGAAATCTACTTCCTCCTCTACCCACCTGTCACCCGCGCTGTCTCCCCTCGCATCCTCACCTGGCAGCTCTTCTGCTAGTCAGGCTAACCGCTTCACCCCAAAAGTTGTCAAGGCTGGGAAACAAGGAAAAGCTAAGAAAGGAGAGGCATTTGTGCCTGTTCCTGCCCCTGTGGAATGCAAGGTCACAGCAGCAAATGAAAAACCAGTGGAGGCTAACCCCAAGCAAACTATAGTTGAAGCTAAACTAAACCCGGTTGAGCCAAACAAACCCTCGCCAGCTGCTGCAAAGCCTGTTGAAGCCCCAGCTGCTTTCAAAGTTACTTCAAAGCCTGCTGTGGCAGCTCCAGTTTCGTTTTCAGATACTCTTGCTTCTGGCTCAGTTGAGGTTAAGACCAGTTCATCAAAAGCTGCGCCTGTTACTGTAGCTGATGATGATCTTCCTCCACTTATCCCACCTGAGAAGCCAGTCAAAATGCCAGTAAGTGTACCCCCTGCTGGCCATGCAGAGATTGCCCCTGTTGAGGTTCCTAAGGCAGCACCCAAATCTGAGATGGATATTAAGCCCAAGTCTGTGCCTGTTAAGGTTGCCAAAGCAGCAGCCACAGTAAAATCTGCTCCTGCTGAAAGTGCTAAAGTAGCCTCAGCTGTAGCTGTTGAGGCTGCCAAACCAACTCGCATTGAAACTGCTAAACCAGCAGCCTCAGCCAAAGTTGAAGGTGCTATGGTGGCACCCCCAAGCAAACCTGCTCCTGTTGAGCCTGCTAAGCCATCTGTCAAGGACAAACCTGCCCCTGTTGGTGTTCCTAAATCAATTGCTAAGGGCAAACCTGCTCCAGGTGAGGCTGCTGAGCCCAAACCTGCACTCATTAAGGCTGCTAAGCCAGCTGCTGAGGCCAGTGAGGCTGCTAAGCCAGCTGCTGAGCCCAAACCTGCCCCCATTAAGGCTGCTAAGCCAGCTGCTGAGCCCAAACCTGCCCCCATTAAGGCTGCTAAGCCAGCTGCTGAGCCCAAACCTGTACCCATTAAGGCTGCTGAGCCCAAACCTGCTGCTGAGGTTGTTAAACAAGTTGAAGAAACTAAAGCTGCTCCTCCTCAGGTTGCAAAGTCAGATGCAGCGGTTAAGGCTGCTCCTGTTAAGGTTGTCAAGCCAGCTGCTGAACTTAAACCAGCTCCCACTGAGTTGACCAAGCTGGCCCCTGTGAAGGTTGCTGAGCCAGTTACTGAGGCCAAATTGGTTGAGGTCAAGGCAGAACCTGCTGAGGCTGCCAAGCTTGTCAAAGCAGCAGTTGAGCCTTCACCTGTGCCCTTAAAACCTGCTCCAGTTGAGCCTGCTGTTCTTGCCCCAGCTCCCCGTAAACTCACATTTGCTGAGGCAGTTGCAGCGCCTGCCCCTGTAAAACCCGCGGTTGAGGTAATCGGTACAACTCCTTCTGAACCCATCTCACCCAAACCTGCCCCCACACCTGCTAAAACCCCAGCCAAAGTGGAGCCTGTGATCAAGAACGACAAGGGTATTTTCTTCTTTCTCTTTGTGCTTTGTTTTTCCAAATGTCACTGCATTCTGGGAACTGCTCAGATGCTTAGATACATTGTTCTCTTAAAAAGCCAAGGTTGTGAAATATACATTAGCCTTGCTTTAAATTTTAAACTGTCCTTGTTCAAAGAGGCTACCTAGTTGTTCTGGAGGCTCCTGCGAGTTCTGCTGTTGACTGTCAGCCATGTTGTGCTGTTTCAATTGTGCGACCGTGTGATGTCTAATGGCTGGTTTTTATTTAGTTTGTCTAGTGACATTCTGTAAATGTGGTATTGGATAGGAGGGTATTGTTTTCAGCATACTTGAAATATGCAGTAGTTTAGATTTGATAAATAGCTCTAATCACAGATCTTTCGCAACACTAAGTTAATGGTTATTACAGTTCTTGTTAAGCTACACGTTTACATGAAACTTTACATGTTAGGTGGGTGTTTCATCTGAGGTAACAACGAATATACTGTTTTGGATCACTACTAACCCACCCATTTTCATTCCCCAGGTTTTATGCAGAATATTTACATATTAACTTGCAAGATAACATAAATGCAATAGGTGGCATGTACTAACAGAACTTTTCTGTTGGTGGTTTCTATAGGATCCGGCACGGAGTCGGACAGTGATGACTCAGTCCCTGAGCTGGAAGAACAGGATTCTGCACAGTCACAGACACAGCAGGCTCAGGTGAGGGTTCAGTCTGGGCTTGAATGTTGTGTCCACTGACGTGAACCTAAACGATCATAACATCTGCTGCTTGTGTGAAACATTTTTAGCGGTTGTTTGTCTTTCACTCTTCTATGATGATTAACACAGTGACTTTCGTTCTTCTGAGTCTACTGAAGCCAGCCTTTCTGTCCTGAGAAGAGAAAGTATTTACACAGTGACTAGCATTACAATTTTGTATCGGTTTATATTCAAACACTAATTATTCCTTGGTGTACATTGTCTTGTTGACATAAAATGTGGATGACTATTCTGTCTCCAATAGCTTGCAGCAGCTGCTGAAATAGATGAAGAACCTGTCAGCAAAGCCAAACAGAGCCGCAGTGAAAAGAAAGCACGAAAGGTAATAATTTCATTAAAGTATTTGCCACTTTTCTGCTTTTATTGTAATGGTCAAACATTGTAAAATGACTTGTTTCTTGCAGGCGATGTCAAAGCTGGGTCTCAGGCAGGTAACTGGGGTCACCAGGGTCACCATTCGCAAGTCAAAGAACATCCTGTTTGTCATTACCAAACCAGACGTCTACAAGAGCCCCGCATCAGACACATACATCGTCTTCGGTGAAGCTAAGGTATGTAGCCAGCAACTTTACTAGTGTCCTTACTTTTTCGTTTTCTCGTTTCAGCTTTTTATAAAGCTGCAGAATTCTCCCATTTGAAGACTCAGCTAATGATAGCATGGGAGTGGTCAAAATATTCCCAGATGAAAATTTTCTGCCCAAATGATAATTTATTGATTGCTTTTTTAACTCTTTGTGCCCCAGATTGAAGATCTTTCCCAGCAAGCCCAGCTGGCTGCTGCAGAAAAATTCAAGGTACAGGGAGAAGCTGTATCAAACATCCAGGAAAACACACAGACGCCAACAGTACAGGAGGAGAGCGAAGAAGAAGAGGTAAGATGCGGTTTTATTCCACAGTCTGAAGGAACCTTACAAATATACACACATTGTTTTACTTATGAGACATAAATCCCCCTGTTATTTTTATAGGTTGATGAGACCGGAGTTGAGGTCAAGGACATTGAACTCGTCATGTCACAAGCCAACGTGTCACGGGCGAAGGCTGTACGCGCCCTGAAAAACAACAACAATGACATTGTCAATGCTATTATGGTAAGATTTCCAAAACCTTTTTCTAATGGCAGTATATTTCATTCAGCAGACCATTTTAAATGGTTTCTGTAGATAAATGTGTACGGAGAGCTCTTCAGTGATGATTAACACAGTGACTTTCGTTCTTCTGAGTATACTGAAGCCAACATTTCTGTCCTGAGAAGAGAGGAATTCTTTAAATTGTGGGATAAACTTGTTAACACATTTACTAACAAACCTTTTTTTGTGTCCTTGGCAGGAGTTGACAATGTAATGGGACCCTGGAAACAAAGGGTTGAAGAAAGGTTGCTGATTTAATCTAAGCTCGTTTATACAATTTATACCCAAGATGGAAATAAAGTTGTGGCTTGATAAAATGAAGTTGATGTTTTTGCACTTTATTGGGAAATTGGGGGCTTTTTGTTGTTGCAATCCCAACTACAAATTACTAGAAATATAAAAAATTTTTAATACATAAATTGCACAGGTCTTGATGATTGTGAGGTATGAAAGAAGATGGATTGTTTTTTGGACTTAATTGTATTCTTTGTTTTGCGTGCAATATTATATTTTGACCTCTTTGGACTTTGTTGGTACTGGTACAAGTCACAGTGATCTGAACTGTGACAAAAGGGCCCCAACTAGACTTTTTTTCTATCCATCTATCAAGCCAAAAAAGGTTTGGAATGAAAACCACTGCTTTATTTCTGAATGTGTTGTATTTTGTAATAGGTTTGGTAAATCCTAATATGAAAAGTTGGCAAGGTAACTTTTTTTGTATAGCACAATTCATGGATAGCACAGTTCAGTGTGCGTTACAGGGTATAAAAACAAAGTGCATGTATGGCAGTGGTTAAATGTTTAGTTTTTAAAAAGTGCAAATGTATATTTCTAGTAATTCCAGAGTTGGGATTCAGTGCAAAAGTACAGGCAGGTGTTGCAAAAGATTAAAATAAAGTAAAATAATGAATGAATAAATGGAGCACAGCTACCCACACTCACATTTATGCACAATTTAATAACATAACTATAAACATTAAGGCTATCAAAAAACTAAGAAATTTTACTTATGGGGTCAGCGTCAATATCTAGTAGTAATTCTAGCTGTTGATACATGTAGTGGAGTAAAAAGAATATTTCACTGAGATGAATGTAACTTTTGTTTATGAAAGAACTCCATAGGTCCCCTTTTTAAGTAGTATTTGAGTAAATGTATGTTTTTACTTTGCACCACAGTGAAGTAGCTTGTTCAAAAGTTAATTCTTTTTAATGATGACCTGCTGCACTGACTCCCAATTTGTCAAGACTCAAATATGCCAAGGCTCAGAAATAAGGGACATTGCGTGGACATCCATTATAATGTTTAACTGCATCATAAGCAGACAACCTCTAAAGGTCCATCTGACAGTCACACAAGTAATATAACATGTTTAGGCCAGTTACTGCTTCATGTGTTGTTGCAGTTGTTGGGACGGGCCAGCTTGTATGTGATTCTTACAACTACCAGAAAATGGAGTGTAGTGACTTCCATCGAAGTCCCACCACGGCACCATTTAACTTCTACCCAATCAGAATAACTGAAAACACCTATGGGTGTGCCAGGACCGCTTCAAAACCTGCCCTCTCTGGAGAAGGTACAGGTTTGCAAGATTGATCTGTAGGGTTTTCACAGTATGTCCTTGTTTGCGTCTGGACACATGTTGGCAATAAATAACTTAAATAAGAAAAATAACTGTGGTTTTAAAGAGATGAAGCATGGAGTTTAAACAGGAACATTTTAATTAGAAATAGGTACATAATAAAAATGTTACCAGATTGAGCAGTGTGAGGACAAGATTAAGGCTTCACATTAAACTGCTGAAAGGGGAAAGTCTCTCACAGCTAGTTTGGAAGCCAATCCAGTGCACATACACTGAGAATGGACTCTTCAATGAAGTAAGAGACATTTTAGGTCTGATGGAGAAGGAATAGATATAAATGTAAGGATTTATAAGTAGGTTATTGAACTTTTTTGTGGACCTCCCCCACATGAGACTCAAATTTTTGTATTAAAAGATGTCTGGGGAGATGTTTAACAACTTAAAGGGAACACTTATTCACCAAAGACAAATAGAGGGAGGCTGTTAAATTCCCATTCATGAACCAGTACATTTCTATTCTCATTGGATCTCACTTCACAAAAAATCACTATAGTTATCAAGTACTGTTTTTTTTGTTTGTTTGTTTTGCTGCTACAGGTAGCTCAATTGAGCTGAAATTATTTGTTTTTATCAACTGACCGGTTCATCTGCAGGTATTTTATAAATATTGCTGATATTTATATGATTTTATTTTCTTAGGCTTGTGTACTATTAGTTGGACAAAACAACGCATTTGAATATGTCAGTTTGGGTTTTGGGGAATTGTGAGGAAGCGTTTTCACTATTTTCACAAATGATTAATCGAGAAAAAAATAGATTACTGTAGAGATTAACCGATGATGAAATAAGCTTAGTTTATTTTCATGATTATTGATAAGTGGCATGTACCATCATGATTATTTTTCTCTTCTATTTTTGTAATTATTTAAAATATGTTTTGTTTGTAACGCCCTTCTTAATGCACTTTGACAAGTACAAAAAATATTATGGAACAGTATTTTTATTATTATTAATGCGTTATTATTATTAGTAGTAGTAGTAAATATGTATATTTTCTTCCAACCGTACTAACCTGAAATCCTAACAGTTTCATCTGTAAATCGGATGAGGTGACTTGTGATCATACTGGGTGGTAGAGGAGACCATAGCAAATCACGTTAAAGTTTGTCCACAGCAGATTAGCCTACACGCCGCCTGCTCCACCCGCAGCTAAAAGCTCTAGAAACGTCTAGTACGCTCCAACTGCGTCACTACTGTGTCATTCTCATCCCGGGATACGCAAGAGTATCTGGAGTGTAGTCCGCAGGCTAGAGGCGTTTGCAGCGGTTGTGTGCGGACAGTATTCGTTTTTTTTGCAGGCTTTACCATCCTTTTCACCGGGCTGTTTTATCTGCAAAAAATAAGCTCACTTAACGCCAAGACATGTAAGTTGTGGGAAGGGTACAACGGAGGGAAAGTGCGATAGACCAACATGCTTAGCTAGCTAGCTAACGTTAGCCGTGTGACAACATGCTTTTTCAAAGGCGGGAGGTTGGCCTTGCCTCAGTGAACTGTGAGCTAACGCCAACTTGCTGCCTAGCTGGAATCTTACAGACAGGGTAAAAGAACACATTGTACCATCGCAGTTAATACAGCAGACCCGGTGTCCCAGTATTTGCTGAAAACACGGCTACCTTTGCCCATGGTATGGGTCAGACGCACCGCATGGCTTAACTAACGTAGCGGCTAACGTCAGCGTTGTTAGCTTGGCTAGCAGGGTGTTCATTGAACGGCTGCTATCATTGAATTAGCATCAGGTCTGAGCCAGAAGTCATGATTTCATTATTATAAATAAAACCCGAGGCCTGTATGTTAAATGCAAAGCCAAACCAAGCGATAGGCAGTGGCTTGATTGCAAAGTTTAAAACGTTTAGCTAGTCAACATTTGTATTTAACGCTAGCTTCCATAACGTTACACACTGCCTTGGTTGTTCCACGATGATTTGTAAGAGGATTTTGATAATAAGGCCATCGGTTCAAAGCAATACGAGTAGCGTCAGTAAACATGCTGATGAAGAAATCGCCACCACTCTTGTAGGTTACTTAAAAAAAATTAATCAATAAACGGAGGCCAATGAGTTGTTATTGATTAGTTGAAACTACTGAAATCTGTCTGCACTGGAAGTCAAGTTTGTATTAATCTCATAATTTAACATAGAACATGGACTCCTCATCTCTTCTAACCAAGTTCAGCCTGTAAAGTTAGACTGATCTCCGAATTTACCATATTAGTGGGTAACATTTGAATTTAACATCACTAATTATTTGATGGAGCACTAATAATAAAAAATGTGATGGTGGAGCATTTGATTTAAAAAAAAAAAAAAAAAAAAAAGAGAATTTAGCATGATAATAACCTTTGCAGCTAGTAAAAGTATTACAGCAATATTCAGCATTTACAAGGAAAGTTGAGCTGAACCCATCCAAAACATCGTGTTAATTTAACTTGTTTTGAGTATGTTTCACTTTTGAGGCCTCTTGTTAAGGGGCGCACTGTGTAACTGGATACTGCGTAGCAACCTGATACACAGGCTTTTTGATGACAGGCTGTTGTGCCTGAAGACATCTGTCACCAGCACTGGTGACCTGTATTATGTATTTAGTATGCAAGTTGTAGGTTTGATGAGCTGTGCGGTTATACAACAGAGGAAAGGTTAGGAATTGTCATAATTTTTGTTTTTTACTGGATCTTAACATTTTGTTTAAAGCTCTGTCTAAAGCTACCAAGAGTTGTACTTTGATGGTGAATTACAACTGGCTCCTCATTTGTCTAGAAAACTAATTACACCTTTAGTTCTATAACAGACTGTTTACATGTGTTGATATTTTGATGTCCTCCGTTTCTTCACAGGCATCCAGCAACTGCCAAGTGGTACGACAGGAGGGACTCCGTATTTATAGAGTTCTGTGTAGCAGACAGCAAAGATGTTAAAATCAATTTTGACAAAACAAAGTGTGGTTTCAGGTATGTCAGCCTCATGCTGATTTTTTTAGTATAGAAAGACCCCCAGTTGTATTTAATCATCAATTTCTTGTTAAACTTATTGTTGTCGGTTCCACTCTTATTGTGAATTTTTGGTGAGTAACTTGTCTGTTGTCTCTCCCCCCCCCGCCCCCACAGTTGTGTTGGAGGAACTGACAATGTCAAACATGAGAATGAAATAGACCTTTTTGAAGCCATTGATGAAAATGTAAGTTATGTTGCTTTAGAACATTTAGACCACTTTTCATCGTACAAAATGCAGACTGAAATTGACCACATATTTCTTTATTTTCTTTCCGTCTCAATGCAGGAATCCAAACATAAACGTACAGATCGTTCAGTGTTGTTGTATTTACGAAAAGCGCAGCCAGGGAAGCCGTGGCCGAGGCTAACAAAAGAAAAGGCTAAGGTCAGTTGAACACAAACGCAGTCGAACATAAAGGCCAGTGTGTATCACACCTTTGACATATTAACATTTAATGGTTTGATACAGTTAATTGTTGCATGTTAGAATGTCATAATTGAGATTGTTAAAATGCATCAGATCACTATGAGAAACCTTGATTTTGTGTTTTCACAGCTGAGTTGGCTCAGCGTTGATTTCAACAACTGGAAAGACTGGGAGGAGGACTCCGATGAGGAGATGGGCAACTTTGATCAATTCTCAGATGTAAGCGCTGTGCATTTATTAGGATGGGTGAAGTAATTTATAATTGCTTTCAGCAGCATTTTTCCCATTAATTAATGAGACCATGGTGGCCCGCCATAGTCTTAAAATGAACCGAAAATAGTTTTACACATCTCATAATAACGTTTCAGACCTCTAACATTGTGTTTTGTGGGCGCTGCTGTAAGCTTGCACGCTCTGGCATCCGACTCAAGACAACCACTTTTCTTTTGAGGTAACGTTAACTACGGTAACATTTACGGGCTGTTTCTGTCACTCGTTTGTGTGACGGCGGTTGAGCTAGCTGCGCCTACATTTGGAGTGCACACGTATTCAAGTCTTTATGCTAAATCCACTGTAACGGCCCAGAGCGAGCTGACAGGCAGGTTAGCAGGTCAACATTATTTATCAAACTGGGTCGGACTTGATGACTTTAGCGCAAAGACACATGTGACAATGTTCGGTTTTCAAAATAAAGTGTCTATACAGTAGGCTATGGAAATAAGATTAATTGGATCATATTCACAGAAAGTATAAAACATATTACGTGTCCATTAAAAGCTAAACAACACTTATATTTTTATTCTTTGATTTAGGGTTTTTTGGGGGGAAAAAATGAATTTGTTGACTTTTATTGCTGTTTAATCACTATTTATAGCAATACAATAGGTTTATGGTTAAATAATTTATTAGAGCACAACATTGTTTATTGTTAATTTTGCACCAAATTAATGCATTTAACTTTAAAATTTAGAAAAATTTTCTTTCGACCCA
>NC_060157.1:11144616-11164072 GCF_021292245.1 Micropterus dolomieu
CCCCCCCCCCCCCCCCCCCCAACAGCGTCTGAGGCACACCCACCATAGTTTCTTCAGATCCTGTGGGAAACACTGATCACTCATTATATATATATATATATATATTTTATATATATATATATATATATAAAAAAGAAATAAAATATTGCACACTTACCCTGTATACAATATTTGCCAGTTATTATACTTATTAAATGCTGTGGAAAAATTCAACTATACAGTTCTATAAAGAGAGAAACTGACCAACATAGCCAGCTTCTCAAAGGCACCGACCTGCCTCGTCATTCTACCTGTAATTGAATCATTCTGTCTACAATCTGGACATATTGGATTGGTATATGAACCAAACTTAAACTGAGATAAATTCAAAAGATTTGTCACCACGGTCCTGCTTTTGAGTGCTCAGATTTGTTGTCTTCTCGTCGTAATAACGAGTACTTTGGTTTAATTTTACAGATGATGAACAACATGGGAGGCGAGGACGACCTACCTGATCTAGATGGTGCAGATGATGTAAGAATCCTTTTTTTTTTTTTTTTTTTTTGTTTCTTTCACTTTATTTCTAATCTTTAAGCTTAAATTAAAAAATGACAGATGATCATAAAACTGGTGTTAATCAGTGTCAGAAGGGGTTATGGCTGTCGTCTAATTGTAGTGAACTCTTGTTGAACCAATAAAGCAGATGATGTTATGTCAACATTTTTCAACCTTATCTCCCTTTCTTGTCTTTTTAGGATGAGTCTGCAGATAGTGATGATGAGAGTAAGTAGTTATGACCCTTGACTGTATTATAACGGCCACAATTTTTGATCACAAGCTTGTTCTGATGTGGGGTTTAATATTATTTTTGTCCACTTTCACTTTCAGAAATGCCAGATTTGGAATAGAAGACTGTAAGACTCTGGAAAGAAAAATGGAAGAACAGAGGGCAAGAGGAATCATAACAAATGTATATCTTGAAATTGAAGGCAGTGACAAACATGTACATATGAGTCAGTAGCCATATTTAAATCCATAGCCTCAGCTCCAAACTCTTGACCGATCAGTCCATGAAGGTTGATATGCATGGTATTGTACAGAGCAGCTATCTCCACTTCCATTTGCTGTACTGCACCTTTTGGGTATCTTGTTTTACTGTTAAATATTACAAGTAAGCACACATTTGTTGGAAAAGCTGTATCATTGTCCTCAACTGAGCAATACATGTTATGAGATTTACAATTTGTTTTCAGAGGAATTGTGGTTTAAAATGATTTGGCCCCGCCCATTCCCAATGTTGTGGTTTAAAGTTAGTCGACCAGTGTAGTTGATCTCATGATTTAAGAAGACAAAGAATTATGTGCATTTATTCATTGGGTTCCTCTAAAGCCTTCCATGTGCCGTGAATTAGATATCCAGGAAGCCAGTCTTCTGTTTCTGTAGCTTAACCTTCCAGCTTACACGTTTCCCCTTCACTTTTTGTTTAATGTTTGTAAGATTGGAATATTCTGAAAGCATTGCAGAAGTATTTGCATCTTCACAATTCATCACCTACCTTAATAATCTGAATGAATTAGTATCTTTTCATTGCCTACCATAGTAATATGAGTGAATTCAACATATTTAGTATCTTAACAGCTATTCTCTCCATACCCACCTAACATGTACACTTGTGTTAGACTGCAGAAGCAAGGTGAAATGTTTTACAACAGATATTGAGGCTTGAAGCTTGTTTGGGCCTCAGCATTATGTGGTTTGTTGCTATCCTCCGGGTTCTTTCCGTTTGTTCATCTAGAATGATCCTCCCTTGTTGGTGAGGAAGTGTCGGAACGTTAGGCGCCGTGTAATGACCAAATTATATTTGCACTGTCAATAAAATGTAAGGGGAGACAAATGTTGAATTACAGTGGAAATTCTTTTTTTATTGTCTACATCTTTCTAATAAACTGTTCAAGAATCATTTAAATGCCTTTTTTCTTAAATGACATTTGATTTGTGTTTTTATTTTTTTACCCTTACAAAGTGCCTTTTTTTTTTTTTTTTTTTTTTTTTTTTTTCCAAAAAGAGTTGAAAGGTTGATCGGTTGAACATCCAAATATCACTGGGAAAGCGATTATTTTTGACAGACTTGGGGAGTTATCAGAGCAAATTGGACTTCTAACCTGGTTACAGATGTAACTTATGTACTAAAATATATTTTGGATAAAGTATTTTTTCTATGACAAAGACAACTGTAGCAACCTGCAGTCATGATGTAATGACACTTCAGTTTTAACCTTGTTTTCTTGTAATTTTTGAGAAAATTCACAACCAAAAGATTAGTCACCTTAGTAGAAATGTCACTGGATTGGAAAGGGATTCTTTGGTGTGCCATGTTCATAGTGTCGAGTGTTCAAGATATACTTTTATTGCAGTATTTCACTCCTGCTGTGTTCGGCGCTAGGACCCGGACGCCTGCAGGCTCTTTGGCCCAGAATATTAGCACATTTCCACTTCAAGCCTGATTTCCTCGCTGTCATTTCCGATAAGATGACTGTAATGTGCAATATTAGTTTCCTGTTATCACCCTGAAACATTAAAATAAAAGCGTGGATTTGGTTTTCTACCTGTCGAGGGATGACTGGCTTGCATCACTACATGCTTTAAGAAAGCTTTTATTTAAAAGCTGCTTCCTTAACGAGAATATAACCTGGTCAAACAATAACAAAAATCCCTCACACATGGGACTAAATATTAATTAAAATGTAGACTAAGTTTAAACTTAGTTTACTAGCTTTGTTAGAATTTAACACTGGTGGAAATTATAAGTAAGTTTATTTACACTTACACAAGTAGCTTACTTAACTACTGTTCTGAGGTATTCAATGATTGATCAATCAATCAAAACTTTATTACAGACTCAGGGTCCAAATCTTACCCACAAAAATACACATGCATACACACATTCGTACAGTATAAAAAAATCATGGTTAGAAGAATTTAAAAAATAAAAATTATTTTTCAAAGACAATCAGTGTTCTACTATTTGATAGTAGCTGCATATTTAGATTAAAAAAACTAATAAAATTTAAAAAAATATATAGATCTATATATATAAGCATAATAAAACACGATGCCTTACTATAAATTAAACGTGTATATATAAAAACAAGTACCACATGTAAATGCGTACATGTTAATGCATCAGTATAATGTGCAGTAATAAAAACTGCCTTTTTGCGTAATTAGCGTAGACTATATAAAAATAATAGTAATTGTAATGAGTCCTTTACTTTGGATATTTTAATAACATTTTGCTTAGGGTACATTTATTACTAATATCAGATAGTGATGTGGGGTCATTATTATTTATTTATAAAAATCAACAATAATAATGGTACATGATTCTAGCTACTGTTATTATTATTGTGAAGTTTCATTAATAAATGTTACCGGATGTGTGTGTGTGAGTGTGGTTATCGTTGGGACGTTTACACTGCTACTGTTCGCTCTGTTCTGTGATCATGGCCGCACTGGACCGCACCAGCCATGTTTGCTAATTTAAAACCCAAAGGTTAGGGGAATAGTTGTTTATTGTTTGCCGGTGTGCCATCCTCACCCGCATATCCGTTTAGACGAAGGTTTAGAGGCGTCTGCGCCTTCGAAATCCAAAGGACTGAAAGGTTGGATAGCTTTAACTGAAATATCAGCGAAACTTTTGATGGTGGCAGTGTGGGAGGAAGATGCTCTGCGAAAAAGATGTCTGTGTGCGTGCAGCGTAAACAATGTAACTTCATCTGGCTGCTAGCTAACGTTAGCCCGTGAACAAAAGAGAGCACGCCTCCATATGTTAACTAGCTAGTCTTGGTGACTTAACAGTTGGTCATTATCAACAAGACCGGCTGGTATTTATTTTCATCCGCGGCGCTCTGTATTGCTGATGGGCACCATGGATCCACACCAGCGTGGTTGCGGTACCTGCTACCTGGCTATCGGCTAACATCGCAGCTTAAGAACCGTACTGGGTAAACGTTAAGGATGCTAACGTTATATCAGTTAGCTAGCGTGTGTAAGCTAGGTTCTATTGTGATGATTAAGCTAAATAACCTTGGAGCTGGAGCGAGGAATATTTTCGGACGATGTTTCACGCTAAAGTAAACTGTATGTCTAAATTCTTGAGTTCATTTCATATCGTAACGTTCAGTATACGTTGTTAGCTCAGTTGACTAGCGGCGCTTTAAACGGAATTGTTCCGTTTGAATACGCAGCTAGCGCGACTTAGCTAACGCTTTTGCAACGGCCTTGCTGAATTAGGAAATCAAGTATTCATAGAGAGGCTACTTTGTATTACGAATGTATGGGGCTGCTAACCAGCGAGTGGCGTGGTGACAGCCATTCAGGCCTTTGGGGGTGACTGTAAAATATTATCGCTAATCCGTCCATTGTTAGTTGGCCGAGGCCGCCGGGTCTTGAGGACAGTTTGTGTTGCTAAATGTCTGTCTGCCTGGGCCGTAGCGTTGCATTTACCACGGTATGGTTGAGGAGGATATGCTCATGCTAGCGGCGCCTCATCAGCCGTAATGATGAGCTTCTATCGTCATATCCCGATTGTCCATTACGGCTCGCTAGGGCCTGGCATCTGCTGTTTGTTGGCTGCGACATTTTGACGGTTGTTGTTGGAGCGAAATGGTGCTGTCACAAGCTGCAGTTGCCAAAATCATTTGAGATAGCTGTTTCGCGGAGGAAATTGTACACATTACATAGCGCCTTTTAACTGTATCATATACATAAATGAAAAATAATTAAATAATACTTGTTTTCTATCATGCACATGCATCTTAGGCCCGTAAGGCTACTGCGTGGCTTCTATACGTTTTACTGGAGAGGAATACTGAGTGTAAATATGTTTATTAATTTTTATCTTTTTTCTCTTCAGATGGAGTCAAATAATCATTTCAACTATGGCACCCACTCCTCAGCAAACTCAGGACTGAAACTCTCCTCAGGGGATTCTCTTTATACTAACGGGTCCTCCATGAGTTTTCCTCAGCAGGGGAAGAGTGAGTATTTTCAGCCCTAAGCACCACACTAGAATACAAATAAAATTAGCCTCATTGTAAAAAATAAGTGTCAGTTCATGAACTTCATAGAGCCAGACCTCACTTTTCCTCTCTACACCAGACTTCTTAATTTGATAGTTCTATCTCTGTGTTAAAGTCAACAAGCACAATGCTTAACTAATGCAAACTGTAACATTTTTTTTACTCTACAAACTTTCTTGTGTCTAACAGATATGAATGGCGAAATGAATGTGAATGGCATCACTACTGTACTTGGGTCCGGTGTGCCTGGTTCCCACCCACCAACAGCTCCTTACCCACACATGAGCAACCACCACCAGAGCAGCATGGGCTATGACTACCTGTGGGGAGGACACCCTCAGTATAGTCCAGCCATGGGCACCTCTCCTGGGCATGGGATGCACCAGAAGCAGCCTACATCTGGAATGGTGCAGCCTCAGTCACAGCACCACTTCCAGGGTCATGGACAGTACCAACTGAATGGGGGTATTGAAAGCTCCCACCAGCCCCCTGTGGCAGGCCCACCGAACATGCCTCTTACTGGGAGTCAGTACTGGAACAGGAGTAACCCTGGCCCACAGCAGATAAGTTATAATTCCCACAATATGTATGGGACCTACCAGAGTCAGGCACATCCTGGAATTACACCATCACAGCATCACCAGCAGCAGTCCTTACAACCACCCCAGCATCAACCGTCACAGCAGCACCTCCACTCCCACCGTAACCCACACCACCACCACCAGCAGCACCAGCAACCACCACAGCATTATGGCATGATGCCTAATGGGATGCCCTATTACCAGCATCAACCCCAGCACCCGTCCCTGCCATCTCCCCAGCAGCAGCAGCAGCAGCAGCAGCAGCAGCCGCCACCACAGCAGTCTCAGCCCCAAGGCCAGGCTCAGATGATGCCCCCAGCTGCCCAGAGTTTTACTCCGCCACGTGGCAGCCCACAGCATCACAGTTTAGGCAGAGGAAGCACTGGCAGCCCTCTCCCTGTACCAATGCCCTCAGCACCAGTGATGTCACCATCAACGGTGCATGATAGTGGATCACCTAAGGGCCACAACAGGGAACGGAGCCCCCATGCTAGCAATGTGGGACTATCTACTGTCATGCAAGGTGACCACTTTATACTTAAACCTTTTGTGTTTCTCCAGTTTCCATAAAAACTAATTCCTATTACATTTGTGTATGGAATTGATTAGTGCTACATTTTGAAAGTACTGTAATTCTGGTGCTTTTAGTTCCCCATAAATTAAACTGTTCTCTTCTACTTTACATTTCCTCCTTTTTAATGCCACTACAACCAGTTGAGTGATACTCATGTAGTCCTATGGTCTTATTCCTCTTTGGCTATACTTAGCCTTGCCACTCCCAACTGCTGATCATATTAAGCAATCCCTTGTTGTATTACAGTTTCCCATGGCACCTGTATTCTGCAAGACATTTGAATGGGTCACTCTCGGCTATGGGAAATTGTGATGGTCATTTTCACTGTTTTTATATACAAAACCATTCATTTAAAAAAATAAAAAAGGCAAATTAATCGATACCGAAAGAAATTTTTAGTTGCCGCCCTGCTAGTTACTTCTTGCACATGAATGCCTGATAACCGGTTAATCTCATTGCAAATGTTCAGTGATGATTCAACCAGCAGATGCCACTGTTTGACCATGTGTAACTTTCACTTAGTGGTTTGTTGGTGATAGTTTATGCCCTGTCTCTGATCTATCTATTTTATAGAAAGATATTACTCTTATCAAAGTGACCATCAGATGATTCAATGGATTATACCCTGAAATCTTTTGTTGTTGATTCTCTTCTCTTTCAGGACATACAAGTGAAGGTGTCAAGGAGGGAGACACAAGCTATAATGGTATGGAAAGGGCACCTGATCCCCACAGGCTAACCAAAAGTGACAATTACCAACCCAAACCTGTGGGTCCTACGAGTGATTATCGTCAGCATTCTGAACAGCCAGCAGCTCAGCATCCAGAAATGACTTCCCCTGTCAGAGAGCCAGCCATGAATACACCTCCCCAGTCTGTGTCATCTCAGCTCTCTGCATCTACATCGCCTGCAGCAATGTCAACGTCTCTTACTAAGGCTTCAACACCTCCTTGGGTCCCTGCAGCTACTGCTTCCTCTGAGTCTCCCACATCTGCCCCTGGACCCCCTATAGTTTCACCCCCTGGTGTAGAATCTACTCCACCACAAATCTCAACACCTCCCAATGTGTCCCCTGCTTCATGTCCAGCGGCTCCTCCCAGACTTTCCTCACCTCATCTAATGATGCAAGGCCTCAGGCCTCCCACTTCTGCTGTGACTGAAGTATCCCCTGCTGAATCCAAGCATCTGTCAGTGAGATCTTCTTCCTCCTCCCTGCCTGCATCTCCTCCACCTCTTGCTTCAACTGACAGTGTATCTAGACCTGTAGGATTTTCTTCAGTCTCTTCTCTATCGGAGACTGTGGTCCATCAAACCAAGTCTTCATTGCCTCCTACAGCTTCTGGACCTAGTTCCACTGTCTCCCCTCCTGCCAATGTGTCCACGTCTTCTTACTCAGTGTCTGCGCCCATCTCGTCTCTTCAACAGATGGTCCAAGGGTCCACATCACCTCTGACATCTTGCTTTCCTGATACATCTGGAGTTCAGCATGATAAACCTGGACCCCCAAAATTAATATCTTCTACTTCATCTGTGGGTACAAAATCCTTATTTGCTGGTGTACCTCCACCTCTACTGTCAAAAATGTGCAGTAAGACTAGTGACCCAGTGCCCACACCCCAGCGTCAGACATATACTCCTCCAGCGGCTGATTCTGACATACCTTCCCTAGCACCCCATGAAAGTCCTACAGTCCGAACTCTGTCTACCCTACCTCTTCTAACCACTCAAGCCTCCAGGACTGCCCCTCCTGCCTTGGTCTCTGTGCCTCCTGCATTGGGTATGTCTTCTGGAGTGGTCTGTAGTTCTGATTCTGAGCAGCATCCTCCTAACACCACTCCTCCTCATGCACTAAAGCAGTTGTCGCCCAAGCCAGAGCACTATGGTCATAGTGGGGATAGGAAAGCATTGGCTACTAAAAGAAACGGAAAACCAGAGGAACACCCCTCTCAGCTTGATTCGGGCATGAAAAGGACATCACAGAAGGTAGAAGCTAATGAGACTAATAAATCTGAAATTCGCTCACCCAGATCCCTCACTGATCTTCCTGGGAAATCCTCGCAGACTGCACTCGCTCCTGATCAAAAGCCCAAGAATAAACAGACAGATTCTGAAAGGCACCACATGCAAAGCAGTGTCATCTGTGAGGCAGAGGACTCCACGGTGGAGCATACTCCGCTCAGAAAGTCCTCACATCTCCACAGCGCAAGGGTAGAACATCTGACCGATGAAGAAAGTTTTGATGATACTTCACATACAGCTTCTCTGTTTGATGGCAATTCAATGTTTGACACCCCCTCTAGAATTGATGTGAGCTCTATCTTGGGAAAGACCCCTCTTTTAGATGGCAATAGCTCATGCGGAGATG
Organism: Micropterus dolomieu; assembly: GCF_021292245.1. Classification (NCBI taxonomy): domain Eukaryota; kingdom Metazoa; phylum Chordata; class Actinopteri; order Centrarchiformes; family Centrarchidae; genus Micropterus; species Micropterus dolomieu. The sequence goes on from NC_060157.1 coordinate 11,153,197, forward strand.
ACTCCCCTCACTTTGACGACAACTTTCACCTGAGAGAGGACACTTCTCGGTTTGACAGCACTTCCCAAGAAGAAGAACGGCAATGTGCGGCGTTTGAGACGACCCTAGATAGCAGTTCCTCTGTGGAAGACTCCAGAGATGACAAGTTGGACTCCACCAGGGAAGGGGAAACGTCTGAGGCAGAAGAGACCAAGGACAGCTTCCAAATCACAGGAAAGTCTTCCCTGAACAACACCTCTCAGATGGAAGAGTCCTCTGTCGACTCAAGTGACGTGTCCAACTCCCGCTTCTTTGTGCCGTCTCAGCCAGCTTGTCAAGGTATATTCTTAAAGTTCATCATCATGGAAACTAGGATCACATGGGTTGACAAGCAGTGGTTATTTGTATAGATGTATATAATGTATTATCCTAAATGGAATTTTATATTTCTCTGTTGCAAAAAGTAATTTTCTTTGGACATTGCTTGCATCCTATATTCCTGGATTCTTCTAATGCTATTTAATGTTTCATCTCAGGACCTGAAGCAGAGTGGGAGTCCAGAGGACAGGATACACCAGACTCGGCTGGACGCATCAGCATTAAGGCCACTGTTAATGAGACAATGACTCCCCCCAGCTTCAAGATGAGAGATGAGAATTTCATCGCCTTCAGTACACCAGCAGAGGGCCCTGCTGTACACCCACTCCAACCAGTAACTGATCTGATTGTGTCAGCTACTGGAGAACAGAAAACCCCAGTGAAACCACGCAAACCTCGAGCTCCAAAGGCAATATGGATTAAAACCCCAGGTATTCAACATTCTGAGTTCAAGTGTTACATTAAAAAATTATTTTATTTTATTAAACCGTTTTTTTTTTGTCTTTTCCCCTTTTTATTTTAAGCTCCTGAGGAGACCCAGCGGAAGCCTCGAGTTCGAACCCCTAAAGTGGATAAGACAAAGACTGATGAAGAGGGAGGCCTTACAGGAGAGGTGGCCAAGGGCAGAAAGAGGAAGGCGTCTGTCAAGGTGGATGTTAAAGAAACGTCAGCTGTATGTGGAGAGGCTGAGCACACAGGAGAGGTTGATCCAATCACAGCGACAATTGAAGCTGTTCTAGCCAATGCTTCATCTGTTAACACAGCAGTTGAGAAACCCAAGAAGGTGAAAAGGGCCAAGAAACAGGACCAAGATGGAAACTTGGCAAAGACGCCTAAACAAGATGCCGAAAAAACAGCTGATGATGAAAATGATGACGACAGCTCCACTGCAGGTAATGACGAAGAGTTTTGTGAGGGCGGTCCACATCATGTCACAGCGTTTTGTTGCTAAATGATATTACAGTTTAACAGTCTAATGCCAAGCATGGTCGTGTGCATTTTCTTGAACAGGTGAATCTAACAGACGGAGGGTTGCAACTGAGGAGCAGGTTCAGTTCCCACTGCGACATGGGTATGGTTCCCTTTTGGACTTTTAGTTCATCTTATGATCATTTCATCATTTGGTTGACAACACTTTCTATGCTATTACACATATTTTTTTGAAAACCATAATATATTCAGTAAAATTAATCAAAACATGCTCAACAAGCATGATTTATGAGTGATCTGGATAACTGGCCTAACTAAACCAGTTTTACTTAAGTTATACAGATTTCAGTTTTGCATTAAGTTTTCTGCCTCATAGTCTTGGCGTGCTGTCCGTGTTCATCTTTCAGCTGATGGAAAAAATCTTGTTAAAACACTTCTCAGTTCTCAAAAATCTATATTTTTATTTAGTTTTGAAAAGTGTTCAAATGTGTGCAGTGTTTATATATTGTAACAATACACCTGTGTCTAAAGATGCTGGATGACAGGAATATTATGATGAACTCTCTTTGTTGTAGTTGGAAGAGGGAGATTCGTGTGAAGAAAATGGAGAGCCGCATGAAGGGCGAAACCTGGTATTACACACCTTGTGGAAGGAGGATGAAGCAGTTCCCGGAAATAATCAAGGTACATTTTCCTGGCTATAAGACAAAACCATAAACATCTTTTAAAGTTATAGTCAAGGCAAATACAACCGATGATGTACAGATGTAAAGACACTGACCATTATTTATTTTTTTTCTTCTGTTGCCTGTTTTCCTAATTGCTTCAACCCAGTACTTGAAGAGACACACGGACAGTGTGGTCACCAGAGAACACTTCAGTTTCAGCCCACGCATGCCTGTTGGAGATTTTTATGAAGAAAGAGAAAGTTCTGAGGTCTGTATATTTGCAGAGTACTGCTCAGTTTATTTTTTTCTATTTAAAAAGAAAGTAAAATCCTTCAGTCAAGGATTTGGATCAATACTACTTCATAGCCCCAACCCATGGTGTTACAAACATGTCAAACATTTTGAGGACTCATCATTCTCTACAATATCTTTCAGGGTATGAAGTGGGTCCTCTTGGCTAACGAGGAGGTTCCCTCCATGATCATGGCCATTACTGGCCGGCGAGGTCGACCTCCAAACCCTGATAAAGAGAAACCTCGCAGAGTTCGTAGCCTGAAGGGAGGGCAGGCCCGCCGCCCCGGTCGACCTCCCAAACCCAAGATGATAGACCTCCTTAGCAAAGTTGACGCTAAGCTTTTGAAGCGACTTGAGGCCAAGGGTGAGTAAATGTAGACAGGAGGAGTGTGGGCTTGTGCTTATACCTATTGGTTAGCAATTTGCATACAGGACTCTAGGTCAGATGACTTGCTGAGCACATAACCTCATGAAGTTTGTACTGTAGCTAATAGTTTTATTCCCTTTTTATAGAAGCTCTCACAGAGGAGGAAAAGGAGAAACTAGCAAAAATCAAAAAGAAAATGAAGAGAAAGGTATGTTTAGAATGTTTGTAATGTGGAGTTTTTTTATGCTGTCCATCAACCATTCATCTCATCCTGATATTGTTTCCTCTGTTTATTAATTAGGCAAGAATGAAGAGAAGGGAGGATGTGAAGGCTAAGAAGATGAAAGAGGCGAAAAAGAAAGCCAAGGTACACACAAGCACTCAACACAAAATGATTTTTCAGCATTTTCCTCTACACTACCTTTTCTTCACCTACACTTGTTCTTTCTTTTCTTTTGTGGGTTCAGCTTGAGCAAGAAGCCAAGGACCTAGAGCTGAAGGCTGAACCAACCGACCCGACAGCCCCACAGGTCGCACAGCCAGCGTCAGGGTCTGCTGCAGAGCCCAAGAAGCCTGGCCGCAGGAGGTCAGTCAAGGTTGAGGCTCCTCCGCCAATACAGCAGACTGATGAGGAGAGGATAGCCCAGGGTAAGCGGGTGCTGGGTGCTCGGAGTAAAGCCAAGGCTCTGGCTAAAGCCCAGGCTGAGGCAGAGGCAGCAGCTCAGGCTGCTATGGCAGCAAAGAGGGCAGCAGAGAGGAGGGCGCAGGCCCAGAGGCGCCTGGAGGAGCGGAAGAGGCAGCAGTTGATCGCAGAAGAACTGAAGAAGCCCACAGAGGACATGTGTCTTACTGACCACAAAGTAAGTTTTGTAGTTGAAACCCAGTTTCTTTTAGCTCTGTGTTTGCAGAGGATTTTTTAAGATAATCATGACCTTTGAACTTTGTTTCCATCAGCCCCTGCCAGAGCTGTCCCGTATCCCTGGTGTGGTTCTTTCTGGCACGGCGTTTGCACACTGCCTGGCTGTGGTTGAGTTCTTACATGGCTATGGAAAATTGATTGGTCTCAATGTACCCAAGGACATCCCCAGCCTCGCTACCCTGCAGGAGGGCCTCCTGGGCCTGGGCGACAGCCAAGGAGAGGTCCAGGACCTAGTGATAAAGTTGGTGGAGGCTGCACTCCATGATCCAGGCCTGCCATCATTTTATCAGGTGTGTGATGCAGTTTGAGCATTTTCTCCATTAATGCAATAAACCTTTTTATCTACATTTTCCTCTTCATCTCCTCATCCATTCCTTCAGTCAATAAAGATTCTGGGGGAAAAGCTGGTTGAGATAGAGCTGACCCGCAGCACAGTCTCGGAAGTGCTTCGCATCTTTTTGGAATCTCATGCTTATGATACAGAAGTGTGCAACACAATGAGGACCAAAACGTTCCACGCCCTGCCTCCTGACACCAAGGCAGCCATTCTGGGTTTCCTGGTGCAAGAGCTCAATAGCAGCAACATTGTGACAAGGTTGGAACAAGAACTCATTATTTGTTAGTTTAAAGTTTGTTACCGCCACATTTCTTTTACTTTATTAATGTATGCATTTTATATTTCAGTGACATTGACAACACATTGGAAAACATGGCAACTTACAGGAAGAACAAGTGGATCATTGAGGGGAAGTTACGCAAGTAAGGTCATGGTTTCCTTTATTCAGTACAGAAAATTCAGATTACTCCTTCCCCCCCTTTTAAAATCTTAGATTAGATCTTTTTTGTAATGAAAGCCCATTTTGATCCTGATTGTTTTCTCCTTTGCAGACTGAAGGCGGCACTAGCGCGTCGTACAGGACGCTCAGAGGAAGAGCTGTGTTTTGAGGAGAGGCGGCGCAGTGCCAGAGTGGCTGAGGAAGAGAACCTCAGTATGGAGGAGAATGGCCTACCTGTGGAGAGAGGCAACCGCCGCGCACGCAAAGAAGAGCCCAAACTCAGTGACGTACGTATCTTCGCTATCTATCGCTCTTGTGGTTTTTCACTTTTGTATTAGAAATGGTTCGTTCCTACATTTCATTTGATCTTTTGTTACAGAGTGAGAGCCCTTCCACTGCTAGCATTCCAGAGCTTGAAAGGCAGATAGATAAGCTAACCAAGGTAAGCCTGACGCTACAAAGATGCAGTGCTTTATACATTTATGTTGATTTATATTATATATATTCCTCTGCTTTTGGATTTTCACAGAGGCAAGCATTTTTCCGTAAAAAGCTGCTACAGTCGTCTCATTCAATGCGGGCCACATTGCTAGGCCAGGACCGTTACCGGCGCAGATACCTGGCTCTACCTCACCTCGGAGGAATTCTGGTCGAGGGACCAGAAGAGCTGTTGAGTAAGTTTTAGAATACATTTTAAAGAAGTGTCATCACTCTGATTTTTAAACTTTACTAACCCCCTGGCTTGTCCATCGTCATGTAAACTTCCCTTACATTTCTATCATGCAGCTTCTGAAGATGTCCATGTAGCTGAGGTTCCTGTCACCTTCCTCAAAAAGGAGCCCAAAGTTGAGGAGACCCCCATGCCTACCACTCCCACTCTACCTTCCTCTCCTTCCTCTGCTAACCCTGCCCAGGCCCAGACCTCGTCTCCAGAGGAGGATCCCCTCCCTGGCACTGCGTCCCTCATGAGCATGCCAAGAGGACGAGGACGCCCCCGAAAAATCAAACCAGAAGTGGAGCTTCACCTCCGCACAGCAAAGATTCGCCGTCGGCGTCGAAGTAGCGTCAGATCTGGGGGTGAAGAAGGGCCGGGATCACCCAACAGTGCCACACAAGACCTCACACAGGCTGCTTTCCAGAGCTGGCTCAGCCAGTCACAGGAAACCATGACCAACGGTGCGTGCTCTGCAGCAGGGGACGCTCCAGACGGTAATCGACCAGAGGAGAGTGTGAAGGAAATGGCAGAGAAACAGGGACAGTGGTTTAACCTGCTCCCCAAACAACCGTGTGACGATAACTCTCTGACAGAGGCCCAGATACCCACCCCACCTCCTAAACTCCTCCCTCAGATCCCGAGTGCTCTGCCCGCGCTCGCTGCTCCACTCCTGCAGGTTTGCCACCACAATCAACTACAAATACATTTAGTTTTACTTTAATAATGCACTTTGAGTTTTCTTTGTGTTGTATAAATAAATAATCTCTACCCAACCCTCAGCCGGACCCGCTCTTTCCTGGCCTGGCTACTGCTGACCCTGTAACCTCTGCAACACCACAGGACATTCCCCCTTCTGATAATGCCCCACCAGCACCCCCCCCGCTTCTCCCTGCTCCCATTCTTGCTGCCACTCCTGCTCCGGCTACCCCCGCCAGGCCAGGTCGCCGGCGGAGGAGAGGTAGCAGAGGCAGCAGTCCTGCCCGCAGAGGGCCAAGGGGGGCTGCAGCCAAGCGCCGTGGCCGACCTCCCAATGCTGTGTTTCAAGAGCTCGAGCAGCAGTACTTCACACAACTGGTGGTGAAGCCCATACCAGCATGTAAGTAGTATCCGGTTACCGGTTAAAAAGGGCATTATGATTTTGAGCCTGTTGTCTCAGAAGTTTGTTTATATTCTTTTGACTGCTACCACCAAACTATAATACAGTTGAGAGCTGATCTTGGGATCATGATCATTTATTGTGTTCTTGGTGGAAAAACACAGTAAAAGTCTGTGCCCTGTGTGTTGTATTGGTTTTGTTTCCAGCAATGGTGCGTGGCTGGTGGTGGATCAAGAGTCCAGATGAACTGTATAGCACCTTACAGGCCCTCCATCCAAGGGGCATCAGGGAGAAGGTGCTCCATAAGCATTTGGCCAAACACATGGAGAGCTTAGCTGAGATGTGCACGAAACCTGTCGATGGTGAGTTGTGTAGTCGAATTTGAAGCTCAGCAATATAACTCTATCCAATTAATGTTTTTGACTTGACGTCATCGTGCATTATCCTTTTTTCCTCCTGCATGTTTCCCTGGTTGCCACGTGTTCTCCTTAGAACTGTTCTTGTGTTCTTTCCGGCTAGACCCAATATTTGAGTTGAAGGTAGAAGAGAAGGATGTGCTAATGGAGGCTCTGCAGCAGCCCTGGCAAGTGCAGGAGAAAGCAATGGAGACTGACATCAACTCCCTGAAGTGGGTGGAGGACCTGGAGCAGCGGGTGATTGCCGCTGACCTCCATCTCAAGGTGAAAAAGCACCTTACTTCTTATGAGTCACTATTATGCATCCATCTGATTTATCTAATTGTAAAACAACAGCTACAGCTCAAGTTGAGAGAAATTTAAAGTGATTTAAGTTGATTTTCTTTAACTACAGTAACAAGATAAATTATATTTTTTTTAGTGTGATTCTATGAGACGAGAGCAGCACAGATAATATTGGGACTTGCATGTAGCAAATTTTGACAGTCATTGTAACAAGTAGTAAATCGTTGCCAAATAGACCTTTTTCTCATGTCGTTCCCCATTTCTGTCATTTGCGGTCATCTCTCTACGGACCAAATAAATAAATAAAAATGCCCCAGAAAAATATGTTTTTACAAATTTTTAAATACTGACATTCATAACAATATGAATAATATTGAAATACATATTGTAAATATTCATATTGTAATACAATATGAAATAGTCAAAATACTCAGATGAGAAGTAGTAAAAACTCTCCTATATAATTTTTTATATAAACAAATTATATCGGCTTTGTTTTTTAAAGGCACTTCCTCAGATTGCAATGAATGATGCTGAATCAAACACAGAGACATCTGTGGCGGAATTTCAGGTGACCAACACTAAAACTATTTCTCACAATTCTTCTTGGATTAAATAAGTTGTGCTTAACCACTGTTTAGTCATATCCCTCACTGATACTTAAACTCTTCCTGTCTCACCCCCTTCTCAAGCCCTACACAATCCCAGATCCAGACTCCACACGTGATGACCTTCAATACTACGAACATGACGCAGACCCTCAAGATGACTGGATTGTGCGAACTAAGAAGGAGTGGTCCGGCCTGCCACGTATCGCCACACACCCGGTGGACTTGGCTGTGCTGCGCTTGGCCAACCTTGAGCGAAACATTGAAAGGCGATATCTAAAGGAGCCGCTCTGGAACCCAGCCGAAGTGATGCGCCTCGCTCCTCTCACCCCTACTCCAGGAGAAGAGCATCCCATGGATGTCTTCAGGTGAGAAGGACAGACTTTTCTTTGGAGTGCAGAGGATGAGTTTGTTTTGCTTTAGCCTTAATTTCTTATAATTCTTTTCATTTCTAGTTTGGAAAGTGAGATCACGTCTCGACTGCGAACGTGGCGGCAGGCTCTGGATCGCTGCCGCAGTGCTCCCCAGGTCTGTCTGTGTTTACTTCAGCTGGAGAAGGCCATTGCTTGGGAGAGATCTGTGACTAAAGTGGTATGTAACTTTATCTCGCAAGACTATTCTTGGACCCTGATGTACTAACTTTTTTTGGGAGCACACTGCACAAAGTTATGGTAAAAACCCACCAAATTCAAAGTTGTTAAGGATTTCTTCTGCGATCGCTTTTTATCTAGACTTGCCAGGTTTGCAGGAAGGGAGACAATGATGATTGCCTGTTGCTATGTGACAGCTGTGATCGTGGCTGCCACATGTACTGCCTAAGGCCCAAAATCACCCAGGTGCCAGAGGGAGACTGGTTTTGTCCCACCTGCGTTGCCCAGGTCAGAACCTGTCCTGTGATTAAAACAACTTCATACTGATCAAAACTTGCAGGGAAAATTGGGGCCATTTTGAATCTAAGCGCATTTTGTAGCAATATTTTCCTACCAAGTAATTTGTCATGGGTTACATTTATTCCTCGTCAGCACAATCTGTTCCCTTATTGGCTGTGTCTCTCAGGAGAAAGGTGATTCACCGCGCTCGTGCAAAAAGAGGACCAGGGTGAAGAAAAGAAGATATGAAGACGATAGCTCTGAAGATGAGACGACGACGCGACGTAGTGGCGGCATGGCAACACGGTACAAGGAGATTGTTTCGCCCTCTTCATCTTCCCGTAACTCTGGAGACGGAGGCGCCACTAAACGTCGTCGCATGACAACCCGCAACCAGCCTGACCTCACCTTCTGCGAGTGAGACCCGCCTTCTTACCCAAAAGGATTATAAATAAATTCTTAAGTCTACAGGGTGACATTTGTTTTGACATGTGATGGATTTGTGGTCATTTCATTTCCTGCCAGGATCATTCTAATGGAGATGGAAGCGCATGCCGATGCCTGGCCATTCCTTGAACCCGTCAACCCCCGATTGGTGCCAGGCTACCGCCGCATCATCAAGAACCCCATGGACTTCCTCACCATGAGAGAAAGACTGCTTCAGGGAGGGTAAGTGCGGATCATGCTACATGTTTCATTACTATATTTATTAGCTCTCATGCACAATAGTTCAAGGTTACATGTTACCTAATCTTCCTCTCGGGTACTTTTATGACTTATCGTTTTTATTTTGAAATACAACATCAGTACTTTAAATCACAAAAATGGATACAGCCCATTTAGTTGAGTAGAACTTCCCCAATTGTCCATTCACATCCCACTCAAACACATAAAAATAAGCTGTCAACCAAAATACAAAGTGGCTTTCTTAGAAAGAAAGATCCAAAGGAAGAGAGACGATACAAAAACATTGGGAAACCAATGTTGCTGCCACCTTCATCCTTTCACTTATACATTTATGCAGAAAAGATGTATTTTCTCACCTGTGTACAGACGGTGGGTTCAAAAACTCCTGCACACTGTCAACACTTGCACTGAATTTATTCAGTAGCTACATTAAGGTCAAGCAACCTCCGTCAACCATTTCATACAACAAATGTTCACTACAACTGTGTATGCTGCACGTGTGTGTGTGTGTGTGTGTGCGTGTATACACACGTGCAGCATACACAGAACAATCAGCCAATCCTAAGTCTAAACCTGAGGAGGAGGAGGAGGAGGAGTTCCCCTTAACTTAACCAATAAAAAATTTAAAACACTTAACAGTGGGTAATAGGAAAAAGTAGGACTAACTAAAACAAACATTAACTTCAGAGACAAGGTTAATGCATCATAAATATGCCCTGCCCCTTCCAATGTGTGTTTGCTTCTGAGTTTGTTGATCCCTCGGATTGGCTGATTGTTCTTTACAAACACATTTATAAAAAAATATTAAGTACATGCCCCAGTTGAGGGAATATTCTTCTTCTGTCCTGTTACCTCCTGTATGACATTTTCTTCCCATGCAGTCTCTGTGTCCCTCCCTGGTGCTTTTTAACATCAGTCTTTTCTCCCTGCTGTTTCCTTGTCTCAGGTACTGCAGCTGTGAGGAGTTTGCAGCAGATGCTCACCTCGTCTTCAACAACTGCGAGCTGTTCAATGAAGACACGTCGGAGGTGGGAGTGGCTGGACACTCCATGAGGCGTTTCTTTGAGAGCCGCTGGGCGGAGTTCTACTCGAATAAGGACAAATAGGAGCCTGCGGCGTTCCCCCTGATGGTGGGGCTGTATACTGTTGGTGCTTCCACCGTCCCAGTCACACACTCTCCATTACCGCTAAGACTGTCTGGAGGTTCTTCCAGCTATGTGTATTCTCATGTATAGATATATATGTATAGATTTTGGCTATTTGTCTGTTATCGTTTCCTCCACCGGCCTAATCTTTTCCAGGCCCACAGCTGAACTGGCTTGACCTTGTACCCATTCCCCGTAACAGAGTGAGAACATGTCTCTCTTCACTTTTCCTTCCCCCACTCGTGTCTCCTCATCATCACCTCGGCACATCAGCTCCTGTTTGCGTTCTGCTGTCACATCCTCTCACAAGCCCCATGTCGTAGCGAGGCCTTTGGTCAAGCCCTGCTGTGGGGCGACACAGCCTCAGGCTCACAATGAAGGTCAGGGACTGATCACACTATTGCAGCCTAAGTGCTGCACACTGGACCTGATTAGCACCGCTAAATGACAAAATGGATCTCAACAAACTCTTCACTGAGCTTGGGCCATTTCTTACCTGTTCAATGGAAACGTAATGTAACGTGGTCTTATGCCTAGAAGTAATTTTTTTGCTCAATATATTTTTATTATATATTCTATATATAAATATATATAACGTGTGCTCTTCCGATCTTGGGATTATTTAATAGCAATAGCTTGTAGTGAACGTGTACAGATTACCTTATAGAGATGTCTAGACGATTTATGAAAAGGCCAGTTAAACTAAAAGGAATCTGTCCTTGGACTGTCACGAGTAGACGTTTG
>NC_060157.1:11164191-11177404 GCF_021292245.1 Micropterus dolomieu
GCAAGACACAAAAAGGTCATTGCTAAAGAGGCTGGCTGTTCACAGAGCTCTGTGTCCAAGCACATTAATAGAGAGGCGAAGGGAAGGAAAAGATGTGGTAGAAAAAAGTGTACAAGCAATAGGGATAACCGCACCCTGGAGAGGATTGTGAAACAAAAGCCATTCAAAAATGTGGGGGAGATTCACAAAGATTGGACTGCAGCTGGAGTCAGTGCTTCAAGAACCACCACGCACAGACGTATGCAGGACATGGATTTCAGCTGTCGCATTCCTTGTGTCAAGCCACTCTTGAACAAGACACAGCGTCAGAAGCGTCTCACCTGGGCTAAAGACAAAAAGGACTGGACTGCTGCTGAGTGGTCCAAAGTTATGTTCTCTGATGAAAGTAAATTTTGCATTTCCTTTGGAAATCAAGGTCCCAGAGTCTAGAGGAAGACAGGAGAGGCACAGAATCCACGTTGCTTGCAGTCCAGTGTAAAGTTTCCACAGTCAGTGATGGTTTGGGGTGCCATGTCATCTGCTGGTGTTGGTCCAAGGTCAACGCAGCCGTCTGCCAGGAAGTTTTAGAGCACTTCATGCTTCCTGCTGCTGACCAACTACTGGTATCCCTGTTCTTAATTGGCCAGCAAACTCGCCTGACCTTAACCCTATAGAAAATCTATGGGGTATTGTGAAGAGGAAGATGCGATACGCCAGACCCATCAATGCAGAAGAGCTGAAGGCCACTATCAGAGCAACCTGGGCTCTCATAACACCTGAGCAGTGCCACAGACTGATCGACTCCATGCCACGCCGCATTGCTGCAGTAATTCAGGCAGACCCCAACTAAGTATTGAGTGCCGTACATGCTCATACTTTTCATGTTCCAACTTTTCAGTTGGCCAACATTTCTAAAAATCCTTTTTTGTATTGGTCTTAAGTAATATTCCAATTTTCGGAGATACTGAATTTGGGATTTTCATTAGTTGTCAGTTTCAATCATCACAATTAAATGAAATAAACATTTGAAATGTATCAGTCTGTGTGGAATGAATGAATATAATATCCAAGTTTCACTTTTTGAATGGAATTACTGAAATAAATCAACTTTTTGATGATATTCTAATTATATGACACCTGTAAATGAAAACTGGGAGCATTATGTTGAAATTGATATATTTATATAGATAGCCCGTGTGGATTTGTTGATACCAGACACAGTCGACATACCATTTAAAAAAACCTGACCGACAGTCTGTATATAATATTATACTTTATGAGAATGAAAGATCAACTTTTGGAATCTGTATTGTGTTTATGATGTGGATTCCAGTGTCATTAAGTATTTGTAAAATATGAAGAAGACGTTTACGCTACATTTACGGTGTGCTGACAGGTTCTTTAATATTCCTACTAATTCTAAAATTGCAAAAAACAGCATACTTGAAAAGAAGGTGACTCTTTTAAAACACCTTTGGATTTAGAGGCAGATGAATAGTCTCACAAGACAATCCCACTGCAATATGTCACATTGAAGAGTGGTAAAAGAGCCCTTACAACCATGATGGAAATATGTTAAAGCATTTGGGAGGGGCTCTGCAGCTTCCTGGAGAGTCCTGTCTGAGGCACATGCTGCTGGGAACGTCCTGCCATCACTCCCAGCTGCTCTACAGTGGTAGAGACTCAAGTACACACTAACACACTCTTATGTGTATTCACTTAAATCTACAAAGCATCTAAAAACAAAACAATATGGATATACTCCATACCATAAAAATGTGTATTTTGTCTTTCAGTGCCTCTCTCCCTTTGCCCTCTATCACTCTCTCAAATCCCTTAGCTGGCACTTCGTGTGAGTGTGTATGTGTGTGTGAAATTGTGTCAGTGTCAGCACTCCGGGCGGAGGGGGCTGAAAACTCCCCACGCCAGCGGGTTCCAGTGTGGCCCCCACCCTGAACTCGCCCGCCCTGCTCCACACATTTGGGCTTAGCCCCACAAAAGGGGGGATAACAGTTTAACAGTTGCAGTAGAGAGGAGGGGGTAATCCACGGCATAATGTGGCACACCATCACCCCCCACCCCCTCCCAAACACCTCAAACCCACCAACCAGTTCATTCTGGACTTGGTTTGCCAGATTGAGGGTCCCTGACGCCTGGACGGTCAGGAGAATCTAAGCATCTCCATATCACTACGAACATCATGTCAGCTGCCTCTATTCTGCTGCTAAAATGTACATATTGCAGTAAATTAAAGAATACACATTTGAAAAACTCATATTCAGAGGTTGCAAAGCATTCATGGTGTACTTGTTGCACCCCCAACACCATCAAGGTGAATATTCTCAGTTTTTAGCCAAACAGAGGAATTCTTCACAAGGTGTGTATTTGTTTCAATATCAAAGAGTGAAAATGAAAAGCGTGCACAGATGCAACATCACAATAGGCTCTATGGCAACAGCATCATGAATGAGTTTGTCCCCATGGTGACCAGATCAGCACCTCACACGTAGTTTGTGGGAGGAAGAAAAGGAGGATGGGGAGGACATCATATTTGAGATTTCTGGGTTTAACATAACACAGGCAGTTTTACATATGGCTCTACCTTTAACTTAGCTCTTTTTCAATACACGCTATATTTCTTCTGCTGTTTAACGTGGACAGCCTGTCCATCTCACTTCAAATCTGGAGCTTTTGAAAACCCAATTTCCCTCCAGCGTATAAAGAATTAGAGGACAAGAAGAAAGAGTCATATTTATCTCTTATTATCTGATGTTGAAATGCAATGCATGACCCAACAGATCATTTCAAAGCAGAGGATGTGGTCTGTTCTTGTTGCTCTGTTCCTATCTGCTCAGTAATGGTCCCTTTCTCCTATAATTGATATGAAAATCAGGCTGAGCAGCAGTAATGGGTACCAGGTGCTCAGGACACGCCAACACAGTTCAGCGTGGCAGGACAAGCCACAGCACATGTTATGTCAATGTGATGCTCTTCTATGTCTATACTGTATATGTCATGTTGTTAAAGGATATGGCTGGTGATAGTTTACCAACCTGTGAATGGCACTCACCATGAAATCCACTTATTCCTAGAAAAGAAGTAAATATTTAATAGGAATAAGCATCTGCAGCCACACTGGCAGGTTTGTGAGGCTGCACTCGGGTACAGTAGTGCTTTGAGCTAGAGCTTAATGTTAGCATGCTAACATGCTCACAATGACAATGCTAACATGTTGTCTTTTAGCAGGTATAATGTCTATGTTCACCATCTTAGTTTATTAATATTTTGTTTAATTTAAAGTAATTTGGGCAAAAACTGTTAGGCACTGTAGTTTTTAGTAAACATTACTGAAAAAGGGAGGCTACATATGTTGGGCCTATATTTTCAACTGGATTAATATACATTTGGCGCTCTAGCTCCAGCAGGACTGCCTATGAGGGATCAATTCTAAATAAACTATAGAGTCCATGTTCACTGTAAATAAGGAACATGTCAGCCAGCGCAACAGTATGGCTCACTCGTGTTTTTTTAAACAACAATGGAGCTTGGTGGCGCAGAGGAATATCAGGCTTTGGCTGCATAAACAATATTTGTTAGCAGAATCAATTCATTGTTGGTTTTGGTCTTTTCATGGGATTTGTTGACAATAATGAAAATATATATTATCACTAGACTTAAGGATATTCATACTTTGGGGTGTAAAGCTGGCACCACTGGGGTGAAAATCTAGGTTGAAAAAACACTTATTTACACTGGTTTGGAGTTTGAATATCATACTCCTCAAGACCATTCTATTATATACGTCAGATTTTCTTCACCCAGAGCTTGACAGTTTTAACAAGTTTTATCCAAGTACATTTACGGAACTTGTAGAAACAATATCACATATGAGAGTATCTTCCAGTCCTCTTGATGTGATACCGACAAAGTTTTTACTAAAAGTCATGGATTCTGTAGGGCCTTGCTTGCTCTCAATTTTTAATAGTTCTTTATCCAGTGGCCGTGTCCCAGATTATTTTAAAACTGCGTGTGTGAACCCACCATTAAAAAAACCTGGACTGGACATCTCCCTCCCCGAAAATTACAGACCAATCTCCAAGCTGCCCTTTATTGTTAAAAGTTTTGAGTCCAAGCAGCTTCTACATACATTAGAAACAAATAACATCTTTGAAAAGTTTCAGTCAGGCTTCAGGAAATACCATAGCACTGAAACGACATTGCTCAAAGTTACCAATGATCTTTTGATGGCTGCAGATAGTGGAATGTGCTCTGTGCTTGTACTCTTAGATCTTAGTGCTGCGTTTGACACGGTTGACCATAGTATCCACTTGGTGAGAATGAGGCGCTGGGTGGGTATATCCGGGTACTGTTTTAGACTTGTTTATATCTTACTTGTCAGATAGGAGGTTCTGTGTGTCTTTGAATAATTATATGTCCTCATACTCAACTGTTAAGTATGGTGTGCCGCAGGGGTCAGTCTTGGGACCAATTTTATTTTCATTATATATGCTTCCTTTAGGGCACATTATTCAGAGACATGGTATCTCTTTCCATTTTTATGCAGATGATACACAGTTATACCTGCCCATTAAACACACTGACTCTGAAATGTTAACTGCATTGAAGGACTGCCTTAGTGAGTTAAAAAACTGGATGTTCGATAATTTCCTTCAATTAAATAAAGCAGAGATCCTCATCATTGGCCCCAAGCATTTGATAAAACATATTATGCCGTTCACAGATTGCCTTGGTTTATCAGATCAAGCCAGTGGCAAAGAATCTTGGTATCTGGTTTGACATTGATTTATGTTTTGAGCAGCACACAACAAAGCTGATGCAATCATGTTTTTATCATCTTAGAAACATTTCTAAAATCTGACCTTTTTTAACCTTTAAAGATACTGAGACCATTTTACACGCTTTTATTTCTTCACGTTTGGACTATTGTAACAGTCTCTTTTCCTGCTTGAATCAAAAATCTATTGATCGGCTACAGTATGTTCAGAATTCAGCTGCCAGGCTTTTAACTAGAACCAAGAAACGTGAGCATATCACTCCTGTTTTGGCCTCGTTACACTGGCTCCCAGTATGTTTTAGAATTGATTTTAAGATTTTACTGATTAGATTTAAGGCTTTACATGGTCTCGCCCCTTGCTATATTGCTGACCTACTAGTACCCTACATACCAGCTCGTAACTTGAGATCCTCAAGTAAGGGGCTTTTAGTGGTACCAGAGACCCGGCTGAAATTGAGAGGGGACAGAGCCTTTGCAGTTAGGACACCGAGGCTCTGGAACAATCTACCCGAGGAAATTAGGTCGGCTGAATCAGTAAACTCTTTTAAATCCCTTATTAAAACATACTTTTATCGAAGAGCATTCCCTGATTTTACCTGATTTTGTTTGACGTATATTTTTTTATATAAGTGACTTTTGTTTCTTGTATTGTTTTATATATGTTTTTATGTTAAGCACTTTGTAACGTTTGGTTTTAAAAGTGCTCTATAAATAAAGATTATTATTATTATTATTATTATTATTATTATTATATAGGCATTTGTTCAGAAAATGACTAATTTGGTCTCTTTTGAGTTTTGAATTTTGCATCATGTGAATTGAAACACTAAATGACAGATAACAGTGCTTCTTACTGGCATTCATCTTCAACTTTGAATGACCCACCTTTGTAATAGTGCTCATAATTGTGATCAAGCTATTTCAGTCCCTTTCCATAAGTGGTTATACAATTGTATGTCCTCACTGCAGTGTTTCAACCAGCTGTGTGATTCGTCCATTCAGAAGTCGTGCAACCCTCTGAAGTGACAACAATCACTTCAATTTGAAGATGAGTGAAAGGCGCCTGGTAGTTTGCCGAAGATGCATTAAATTGCTCAAGGTTGAATGTGTTGGAGGAATATTGGGACATATTTCAAGGTTCTTGCGCTGACTAATGTGTGTGCAAGGGAAGACTTGACTTGCTCTGTACTCTGTCATGTTTGAAATTTAATAAAGATAGAGAAAAAAAGGAAGACTTGATAGGGCCTGAGGTGCGGGGTAAGGAGAGGGTGAGGAGAGAGAGACTGAGAGGGGCGGGAGGCTGCTCTCATCAAAGACTCTACAAGTTAATGAGGGACGTAGCAGAGACCCTGAAGCCCTCAGACCCCGACAGCTACACACAAACAGACGGACAGCCAGAACAGACCTACAGAGAAGGAAAAAAAAAGAGAAAAATATTGAATTGAAATGACGTGGCGTGAGGTAAGCATTTTATTTTACATTGGCGTTTAAACCCCTCATGATTTCCAATGTAGTACCTAAGAGTAACTAATCTAACCAACATTGTTTTAAGCAAGTAGGGCTTGTGTATTTTTATTTTATGGCAGCAAAAGTAGACAATGTGTTACAGTGTTGAAATACAGCTTACTAACATGGAGTTGACTTGTTTATGTTAGATATAGTGATGGAATAAGTGTTGTCAATGTGTCCACTTGTGTCATCTTTGACATTTGATAGCAGTAGAAGGAATATCTTAAAAAGTAGATTGATAACATAATCGTAAGCATATAGTATACAACCTTCATCAGGCTTTGTTTGGATCCCAGCACTAGTTAGGGTTTGAGCAAGATTTTGTTCTGTTTTCATTTACCCCATAATTTAAAAAAACATCTAAGTATAGGCCATCTTTGTTTATGTCCCCTTTCTCCGAGGAGCTACGTAGTCGGCAGTTCTGGCGTGCCATGCTGGCAGAGCTGCTCGGCACCCTGGTATTAGTAAGCGCCGTGCTGGGTGCCTCTGTGCCAGGCCCCGGCGAGGCCCCCGGGGGACCCCTCTACCCAGCAGTGGCAGTGGGTGCTGTGATTGTTGTACTGGGTCACTGTTTTGGAGAAATAAGTGGGGCACAGGTGAATGTCTCATAGTCACACACTCATTTAAAAAAAAAAATCTTTCTGCGATTGACTTGTTCTTGTTGGAAGTTCTTTCCTGGTGGTAACAGAGCAGTTGTCAGTGGTTTAAGAAGTACTCACATCCTTTACTGGAGTAGAAGTACCAATACTAGACTATAGAAATACTCTATTTTAAGTAAAACTCCTACATTTCAAATCCTACTTCAATAAATATACAGTAGTATTATTAACTTAATGTCATTTAAGTATCAATAATTAAAGTATTAATTTTGTCCTGTGTGGGTGATATTTTATCATGCGACATTATTAGATTGTTAATACTGATGCAAAAATGTGTAAGCAGCATTTTACTTTTAGTCTAAATTACTTTATATACAGGTAGGTAATTAATTGAGTGGTTCCCAACCAGGGGAGTCATAAGATAAATCTGATGGGTTGTAAGATGATTAATGGGACAAGGAGGAAGAAAAAACAACACAAATCTGTTTTAAATGTTTTAGAGTTTTCTCTAGTCTTTGCCTTTAAAAACAATATTGGATACTTTTACCTCTTCAAGCCTCAAACAGTTATTTAATGAAACAATATGAGAAGTTTAGAGGGGAGATCACTATTTGTTGGAACTGCTAACATATCATAGATATCTGAAACATGAGAAGGGGCCACATATGAATCTACTTTTGTTTTTAGGAGTCACAAACCAAACAGGTTGGGAACCACTGGTTTGATCTTATAATCTTATTTGTTTTAATCTGAAAAAATATACATAACTTCAGCTGACAGAGAAACGTAGTGGATTAAAATAGTCCAATTTTTTCCTCTGAAATGTATTGGAGTAGAAGTATATAATGGAAATACTCAAGTAAAATACAAGTACTTAAGTAAATAGCCTTAGTTACATTCTACCACTGGCAGTTTTTATGTTATTTATTTTTCAATATTTGTAATTTTCTTTATATGTAAGCATGTGTTTGTGCTCTCTGATCAGGTGAACCCTGCTGTGACTCTGTCCCTGTTGGCCACTCGGAGGCTGGATGTTCTCAGGGCCCTTGCTTATATCACTGCACAGTGTTTGGGGGCCTCTTTAGGAGCTGGAGCCCTCTACCTGGCCCTGCCACTCAAAACCACTGCAGAATACTTCGTCAACAGGGTCAGTTCTCAGATTGTTAGTAGGTTACCTTTTAAAGTTTGAAACATATTTTCAGAATATTCCTGCCTACCTCTCCTGCTCCTCTTTTACCTGACGCAGGTTCCCATAGAGCTGAATGCAGCCCAGGCTTTGGGCATAGAGGCATTGTGCACCTTCCAGCTGGTCTTCACTGTGTTCTCAGTGGAGGACCAGCGACGGAGGGAAAGCCCAGAACCAGGAAACCTGGCCATTGGATTAGCACACACTGCTGGCGTGCTAATAGGGGTAAGGAGAGCTGTCACACAGAATCATGTTATTTTCTGTCAGAAATATTCATTAAAAAAAACTGTTTAAAGCTGACTCTTCAGGGAAAGAGCAATGGTTTGAGAATGTTAAGGAAATTTAGTCAGAGGAAAAATTGAGCTACCTGCTGAATGTTAAAAGATATATATATATATATATATTTTATTTTTATTTTACAGGAATTGGGAAAAGTGATTGACAACTGTTTGTTCAATATGTTCTCACGTTGTTGTTTCCAGATCTGAAAACCCAATAAAAATTAAAGTGTAAAGAAAAAGAAACATAGCACTTAATTTTTGTGTATGTGCTGTTTTTCTGTCAGGCACGGTTCTCTGGTGCAAGTATGAACCCCGCACGTTCTCTGGGTCCGGCAATCATCACTAGCTTCTGGGAAAACCACTGGGTGAGAGAGAGAGATCCTCAAAATCCACATCTATCTTCATTGTCCAACTGATTTTTCCATTGCTAGTCAATTTATTTTATTTGTTATGATAATAATAATATGAGCAAAAACATTTAATAAAATAAAACATTTAATAATCAGTAATCAAGTAACATTTTGTACTTTTTACTCCACTACATTTATCTGTCAGCTGTAGCTATTGCAATTACTTTTCAGATTAGGATTTAAAACATTTAATACGCTTAGCCAGTGATTACCAAACATTTAAAGATTATGCCAGTGGTTGCCAAACACTTATGACCTTGTATTAAAAATGTTTTGGGAAAAAAAGAGCTCAAACAGCTCACATGGTTTCATTTAAATAATTTTAATAAATAAATAATAATTTTTCAAGACCCAAAGAAGTAAAAACATGATTGAAGATTGGGAAAAAAGTCCCAAAATTATATATAAATGTGTGTTGCAGAAATTAGTTTTTTCTTCTTTCCTCTCATCTCATGATCCCTCCAGATTTATGTTGTGACCCTTTGGATGGGCCCGATCATTAGGTTGGGAACCGATGGACTAAACTACTAAACATATAGAAACACATGGCCACAACTATCAGTGTATGAATGTGTGCAAATGGGTGAATGCGATGTAGTGTAAAAGCGAGTGAGTGGTTGCTGTACAAATACAGAGCATTTACAGATAAAGCAGTTCCACCTCGACCAGCTGCAACAGTAAAATGCTGCTTACCCACAAATGCATCAGTATTTAGAAACAAATACAGGTGCAATCTTTCAGCAGAACAATAGTACTTTTACTTTTAATTCTGTAAGAACATTTAACTGCTAATATTTTTACTTCAATACAATTTTGAATGCAAGACTTTTACTCATAAAGATACATTTGTATTGTTGAATTTCTACTTTTAATTAGTGTCTGAATATTCCCAGATGATATTCAGCTGATTCAAAGTTGTCTATTTGTCGCATACCCATTTTGAACCGTAAAGTGAAAGCATTCTTCTGTCTAAACACATCTGTAAAACCTGTTTCTCTGTTGCCCACCTTCAGGTTTATTGGATGGGACCAGTGCTCGGTGCTATCCTGGCGGGAGTGTCCCATGAGTTCTTCTTTGCACGCAGTGCCTCTCGCCAGAAGCTGGTGGCATGTCTAACCTGTAAGGATATCGAGATTGTGGAGACGGCCAGCATGACCGGATCATCGCTGTCCACAGTCACGCAGAATGCCATGAGAGCCAAGCAGGCCAACAAACAAGAAAACAACTGATGACACCTACATGAAAAAAAACAAACAGAAATACATTCCTTTTGCAATATTGCAGTGATTTTTATGAAAATGTACAGTTTATCAGTAATGTAGATCAGGCTTGACAGTAAATGGGATAAAAGAAAGGGAGTAGCTGTGCTTTAAGTTAAATTTATCACATATGAGCACATTTACCATTAATAATTTATGGTGTAATACACAAAATCATACAGCTGCTCCCAGTGAGTGATCCAAGAGAGGAAAAAAGTGTTTATCCTATATATAATATTATTATATACAGTTTTGAGTTTTAAAGTACCTTGTCAAGCATTCCAATCCTGTGATGAAGAAATACTAAAATGTGAAGTAGTAATACTTCAAGAGAAATGGTGGCTGTAGCTTAGGTGATAGAGCAACTAAGCAGTTGTCTATTATTTGTAAGATTGAACCCCAGCTTTTCCTGTTGAAGTGTCCTTGAGCAAGACACTGAACCCCAACGTGATTAATCTGCTGTTTAGTTTCTCATTTTGTTGATTTTCTTCTATTAAAGGTCAGAAAATTGTGGGAAATGCCCATTATAATTTGAAAATGAAGATGAAGTATTCAAACATCTTGTCTGACCAACAGTCTAAAACCCAAAGATATTAATTTTACAACAACATAAGGCAGAAAACAATGAGCAAATCCTCACATTTTAGATCCTGGAACTAGTGAATGTCTGACATTTTTGCTTGAAAAATGACTCACGCAATGTTCCTGTCAGAGTGTAACAATTATTGATCTGAAACAAAGTCAATATATTGGTAATACAAGATTTATTCCCTATAACAGCCACATTTTATGAGTTCAGTGTAGAATCAAAGTAAATAGTTGACTAACTGCAGCAGACAGAAAAATGTTGTTAAGTAAAAAAGTACAATGTTTCACTATAAAACACAATGTAATAGTAAAATGGAAATACTCCATCAAAGTACCAGTACCTGAAAACCTAGGAAAACATACAGTATCTTGTTACTTCCCACCTCCTGTGTCCTGTAACCTAAGTTAGTAAACCCAAATATTTAAATGAGACTATGTAACTTTTGCTGTTGACATTTAAGGGATGATGGTAAATGCTTTAACATAATGTCATAGTAGCACAAGTAGAGAAGAGTGAAAAGTCTGCAAACTAACTCATTCATCATTCAAACATCAGTTTAATAGCACTATTTATGTAGAGTTTGCCCATGTTAGCTAACATTAGCCACCATTAGCTTATGCTCATATCAGACTAGTGAGGCTGTAGCAGCAAACCCCCTCAGTATATTAAGCTGAGTGAGGGTGTTTATTGTTGCTCATGAATTCAGGTATTTGTTTGTAAAGAATGTGTTATTTCTCCTTTCAAAGTCACATGGTCTCACTAACATGCGTTGTGTGCTTGCGTGTGCCCTACAGGTCCCTTTTCTTTTCAAGAGACCACATTAAATATAAAACCTACATGTTGCTCAGGTGCGAATAAAGGCAACAAAGGGAAGACTACTTTCAAGCGATCACTGAGTTATCCTTTTACTGTCCTTCCACTAAAACATTACCAGCTCATTCTGGAGGTTCACAATGTTCCACGGATTCTGACTAAAATTAGTCTTTGCTTTTTGTTGCACATGTGGGGAGAAATTAACGTGGAAGCTGTATTTTAAAGGGGCTGAATGTGACCTCTGAGGTCCTGGTTGCCTGCCATTAGCGTATGTGAAAGTGCAGCCAATATTGTGAGATTCCGTATTGTTACTTTCACATTTGCACATCATTAGAATATATAATTGAGACTCATTGAAATCCGTCTGAAAACACCCTCATGTTCACCATTTTCAGTTCCATCCCATATCTGTGGATGCTTTGAAATGCTAAAGAGGTCCTTGCCCTGCATTGTAGGTTCAATGATGCTCTCAGTCAGTTCGACATCGCTCTCATGTCTGTGCCTGTTACCGTCCATCTCTTCGCCGAGGCCTCCTATTCACAAGCAAATGGACCTTCATACCTCTGTAATGGCTGTACAGAAAGAACACCTTCAGTGGAAATAAGCTTTGTAATTTAAAATGGGTACAATGAGCGTGTGTGTGTGTGTGTGTGTGTGTGTACATGCGTGTTTGGGTGTGTGAGAGACAATTTTGCTTTCATGGAACCTTTTTGGCAAACGATGCCCTGTTGGTCAGTTCACCCAAATTATACAAGAAAATTTTCCCAGTAGTGGCCTTGCCTTGCAGATGAATTTGATTCAATTTGCCTAAGTTTTGAGATATTCAACTCTGAGATATCTGCCTCCACCCAAGTACACCTCATACCACTAGTGGTAAGTGAAAAATATGTTTTTGGAATTCGGATGAACTGCCACTTTAAAACCAATACTATTTATTATATTTATTATGTATTAATATTGATAACTGAGGTCAAATGTGTTCACTGTACACTGTATTATCTGGATTTGACAGCAAGTCTAAAATAAAACCATGTTAGCAATCAGTATCACTATAGCAGTGTAATTTGAAAACACACATGCACAGTGCACACATACTCATACATAAACTATTTATACACACACACATCGTGCACAACAGCAATAACTGCCACAGTGCTGCCAGCATTTTGCATTGTGTGTGTTCTAACATGTATAAAAGGGAGTTAAAACGGCAAGCTCAGCATTCAGCATTCATCACCCCCATCTCTCACCCCCACCCCCAACTCCCCAACAGTGATGGCTCTCGACTGGTCAGCGCGATGCCTCGGTGCTGTTCTGTAAACCCACCGTCCCCCCACATCCCTGCTGCCTTACTGCACCTCTCTCCCTTTCCCCAGCTCCACACACACAGAACTTTCAGGGCCTTGGTCATTCGTCCTCATGCAACACACACACACAGGCAAACACACACTCTCACATTATGCAAACCTCTGCCGAGCACCTCCTAGAAGCCCCTGTCACAACAGAAGACACAATCTGCTGTGTTATGTGAATAATTGTTGGTTCATTGCTTGTGCCTCCGTGTTTTTCCACACTTTCCTTTCCACTGTTTTCCCTCTCCGTTGCTGTTTTTCTCACCTTGCACATGTTAGTTAGATTTCTCAGCTAGCCTACATGGTGTTGGCTGTGGAGCAGTGCCAGTGGCAGCTCTGAGCTCTGAGGCAAATTTAAGACAATGCTTGGTTAGCTCTTACTCTTTTGCTTTAGTTTAATATGTATTTTGTCTTGTCTCCGTCCATACGTAGCCCACATGC
>NC_060157.1:11177504-11185004 GCF_021292245.1 Micropterus dolomieu
TGCCAGCATTTTGCATTGTGTGTGTTCTAACATGTATAAAAGGGAGTTAAAACGGCAAGCTCAGCATTCAGCATTCATCACCCCCATCTCTCACCCCCCCCCCCCACCCCCCCACAGTGATGGCCCTCGACCGGTCAGCGCGGTGCCTCCGGGCTGGTCTGTTAAACCCACCGTCCCCCCACATCCCTGCTGCCTTACTGCACCTCTCTCCCTTTCCCCAGCTCCACACACACAGAACTTTCAGGGCCTTGGTCATTCGTCCTCATGCAACACACACACACAGGCAAACACACACTCTCACATTATGCAAACCTCTGCCGAGCACCTCCTAGAAGCCCCTGTCACAACAGAAGACACAATCTGCTGTGTTATGTGAATAATTGTTGGTTCATTGCTTGTGCCTCCGTGTTTTTCCACACTTTCCTTTCCACTGTTTTCCCTCTCCGTTGCTGTTTTTCTCACCTTGCACATGTTAGTTAGATTTCTCAGCTAGCCTACATGGTGTTGGCTGTGGAGCAGTGCCAGTGGCAGCTCTGAGCTCTGAGGCAGTGTCAAGTTCTGTTCTTAGTGCACAGACTTCTGCAATGATCGCTGCCACTAGAAAGAGACTTTTCTTTTCCTCCTCTTAAAGATTGCTGATTACTATCAGCAGGGCTAGGTGATATAATTGTCTCCAGTTACATTACACAGTTGTCACCTATAAACGGAAGCCACAAATGTAGTTTTAGCATTTAGCATTGCAAATTTAAGACAATGCTTGGTTAGCTCTTACTCTTTTGCTTTAGTTTAATATGTATTTTGTCTTGTCTCCGTCCATACGTAGCCCACATGCTTGTTACAGACAATGGTTTCACAGGGTCAGGCATTTCAGTGTATGGGTCAGTTCAGCGCTGTTAGCTTTGGGCACTTCCGTCTGGGGCCCCAACTGTATTATCTGCATGTGTGTATACGTGTATGTGTTTGTTTGTGCGTGTGCCTGTCTTTGTGCATGCATGTGTGTCTTCTGTCCTCGTCCATCAGCATTTGCGTCCCCTGATTATGACAGTTATGATATGTCAACAGATGACATACGCCCCAAAGAAAACTTTCTCCTCTTGGCTCCAGCTGCTCTTCACTGTGGCTGTTCCTCCTTGCCCCCCCCAATATAAGATCCAATATTTCCTGTTGTTTGTTTATCCAAAATCTCTCTACTTCCAACTAAATGTCTTTCATGTGTTTGCACTCATTCTTGCTTTTTCTGTTTCTCTTCTTGGATACACTGCCTTTTCTTTTGGCCTTGGTCTGTTGTAGGGGGGCGACAGAGGGGTTAAGTTTGTTTGATTTAGGATGTCCAGCACTGCTGCCCCCCACCCTTCGCCCTAAAGGGGGATTATGGCGTCACCTGGGGCCCCTGGGGGGGTATTATAAAGCCCCTGTCTGGCCCTCTCCCCTCCGTCAGAGAGGCTAAAACGTCCACCGGACACTCTGTCTATCCCCGTCTCTACTTTAGAAACACCCCTTTAGCATTGATGCCCACCTACTCTTGACAACTCACCCCACGTGAGATCTCCACCCACACTCCCACGTTATATCACACCTATGTCTTTGCGACAGGTGGACAGAGGTGGCAAGCGAACGCAGCTGAGTTGACTTTACCAACCCAATTCACTGCTTGGTATAGATCCGTTGAGTGGATTCGTCTGTTGACGTTCTGAAATCCTGTTTTGTCTTTGACCTGACTCTGAGTGCCGAGTGTGCTGACTACAAAAGGGAGATCCTTTTTTGTTATTTTTGGCATTTGAAGAGGACCTAAAAGGTACACATTAACTTTTCTAGATTCACCCTGATTTGTTTTTAAAGAATCTTCTTCATCTGGTGGAGAGCCTCAAGTGAACAGTCACCATGTGGGAGTTCCGGTCCATGAATTTTTGGCGAGCGGTCTTTGCAGAGTTCTTCGGGACCATGTTCTTTGTATTCTTCGGCATGGGCGCTGCTCTGCGCTGGACCACCGGGCCTCATCATGTCCTTCATGTGGCCCTGTGTTTCGGGCTAGCAGCTGCCACCCTCATCCAGTCCATTGGCCACATCAGCGGCGGCCACATCAACCCTGCCGTCACCTTTGCCTACCTTGTTGGCTCACAGATGTCTCTTTTTCGCGCCGTTTTCTACATAGCCGCCCAGTGCCTGGGTGCTGTAGCTGGAGCTGCTGTGCTGTACGGGGTCACACCTGGCAACATGAGAGGCAACATGGCAATGAACACAGTAAGGACCCACTCTGGATGTTTCAGAAAACAAATATTGGAATGTTGGGATAGGTGAAGTAGAAGTTTTTTTGGATACGGTGATCAATGGGATACATGGCATACATTGTAGAGTTCATGAAATTGTTAAATTTGGTAAAGGAGTCCACTAGCATCAGTTCCCGGTCACTTCAGTAAAGCATTTTTTAGTCCAACCAGGCCATCTAGTGAAATCATGGTTTAAAAGACCTGAAAAACCAATTGTCAAATGTCAAATTATTTCCAGTCATTCATAATTTTTCAGAGAAAAAGAGAAATTAATTTCCATATGTACCATACAGCTCTTAGACCATGATTTCTATTTTTGTCCACCTGTGTGTCTCCAGCTGCAGCCTGGCATCAGTCTGGGAATGGGCACCACTGTGGAGGTTTTCCTCACCATGCAGCTTGTGGTGTGCATCTTCGCCGTGACCGATGAGAGGAGAAACGGACGCCTGGGATCTGCTGCCCTATCCATCGGCTTCTCCGTCACCATCGGACATCTCATGGGGGTGAGACACATGGAAACATAGATATTAAATAATAACCACATTTATTTTAAAACCCAATAAGTAACAAGTGTCTTGTGTTTTAGATGTACTACACCGGTGCTGGAATGAACCCTGCTAGGTCCTTTGCCCCTGCTGTGCTTTTCAGGAACTTCATCAACCACTGGGTAAGACCTGCAAACACACTGAAGATATCAACCCCAGCAGGAATCAAAAATGACTGGAAACTGTGTTAACTGATGAATGTTAAAACTGATGTTTGCTGCCCACAGGTGTACTGGGTCGGGCCTATGATAGGAGGTGCCATGGGCGCCCTACTGTATGATTTCATGCTGTTCCCACGCATGAGAGGTTTGTCCGAGCGCCTGGCCACACTGAAGGGCAGTCGGCCCCCTGAGAGCGAGACCCAGCAGGACACCCGTGGGGAGCCCATCGAGCTCAAGACGCAAGCCCTATAAACCTGCCCCTGCCCCCTTTTCCGACTGGGGCTGAGGGATGAGGGACAAGGCCCTGAGCTACGTCAATCCCACCTCCACTGCCCCCACCCCACCCCCCATGCCTTCACACAACATCACACAAGACTAACCCAAATACTCACATCTAGACTAACAAATGACACAATTTTTCCAGTTCTACTGTAAAAAAAACGACACATACACAGGTTCACAACCTTCAACCTCAACACACAACAAGACTCCTCTACCCCCCAGTCCTCACTCTGTATTCTGACCTGGACATTGTGTTTTTGATAAATGGTGACCAGAGCCTGAACCAGCAGCCGCCTCGTCTGCCTCCGTCTGCCTGCTTTCTCCTCCCAGCCAGGCCTTCATCTGCAACTCCAAAGAGTGTGGAAATCCTTTAATTGTGCAGAGGGGTTTGAGGATATGGGTGTTGGAAATGTTGGGAGACCAAGGGCAGGATGAGGGAGAGGTGGGGATGTGGGTATGGCATGAGAAGGGTAAGAGGACATGGGGCAGGTGAGGATGGAGTAGAGGGGTAGGGGTTGGGGTTTGAGTAGGGTAGAGAGGGCAACACTCTGGGCTTGTGGTCATTTCAAGTTGGGTTAGACCAGTGAAGATGGGCATGCTTTTCATTATTCATCTGAATTTATCTCCATTTTAGTTTTTGTTTTTTAGGTTCATTTTGTTTTCTGCACTTCAGACACAAGACGTGGATGTATGATACCATTAGATTTTACCAGGGTTTCACTATTTTCAATCACTACATTTTATCTGTGGGTTTGTGTTTGTGTGTGCGTGTGTGGATACTTCTGCAGTATGTGTGTGTGCAAGTGTGTGCGTGAGAGTGAGCGTGTGCATGTTTGTGTGCGCCTGCCCGTGTACAAGTGAGTGTGTATAAGTGTGTATGTGTGTGATCAAGATTGCAGATACAGTAAATTTCGTTTTATTTTCATTACCACTCTCCTGTTTCGTACCATTAACTGTGTTCATTTTGTCATCAGTTTTCATGAATGTGAAAATGATCATTTCTCCTCCCCTCACTGTGGTATTTGCTATGATATTCATTTTTACATAAACCATCTGCTTTTTGTTCTGAACCAGCGAAATCAAGAAAGAAATGTTGTATCCCAGACTTTGATAGTAGGTCTGGTCACCGCAGATCAGCTGCAAGCTTTACATTGAGTCTCCTTTTATTATATGATCCTTACTGGGAGCACAAGGTGTTTCAATAAACATTTCAATGATAATAAACATAAAAAGCTGATACAAGGTTTGGGTCATTTTTGTTCCTTTTAATTTAACATTTTGTGGAGTTGCTGCCGGGCACTGAGGAAAATATGAGCTGCAATAAATACTTTTGGCCAGAAGAGGGCAAAAATAGCACATGTCAGAGTCTCACATAAAAACAATTGAATTTAAAGGCAGAAGTTCACAGTGGTGAAACCTCCCTGAAGAAAACGATTGCTGTTATAGGTTCCATTAGTTTGAGGTATGCCGGGAGATGTAGTTAAGGGAGGGGTTGTTTGGGTAAAACAGTGTTTACCCAAAGGCCGACTATTGCTGGTGTTTGATAAGAAAAGTTTAAAACTGACACATTTATCTTACACTGTCTTCTGTTCTTGTGCATCACAGCTGATAAACTGCAGTATGACTCCACCTCCAGAGCCCTGACAAAACAAAGACAGTAAAATGGTCAGTCTGGTGATGATCTACATTTTTCTTATGGTCAACAAATCCCATGAAAAGATCAAAACAACAATGAATTGATTCTGATATCTGGTATGAATGTTATCTGTGTAGCCAAGCCTGATATAACACATTCCTCTGTGCCATAGACCTCCGTTATTGTATAAAAACTATAAATAAAATACATCATTGCACTGGGTGACATTTTCAATGATTATTATGAGCCTGGGTACTGCAGTTTTAATTTAAGTAGATCCCACATACATTGCTGCTGGAAATCACACAAGCACTAAATGTGTTTATCAATCCACAGCTAAAAATAGTCCCCAACAAACACAATATTTACTCCTGATTGAGAAATGTTTTCTAAAAACTACACTGCCCAGCTGTTTTAGGATATTTATTTATTTTGATGGCAGGTGGGACAGAGATGCAGCCTACAGTGCAGTCACATTGGCTAAGTGACATCAGCTTTGTACAAAGTCAGTGTCTATTGGACTGAAAATAATAGTTTGGGAAGTACACTTATTCGCTTTCTTGCTGCTAGTTAGATGAGAAGGTTGATACCAGTAAAATTTACCATGTAGTAAATATGAAGCAACAGCTGGCAGCTGGTTAGCTTAGCTTAGCATAAAGACTGGAAATTGGGAAACGGTGAGACTGGCTCTGTCTAAATGGAACGAAACCCACCTACCACCATCTCTAAAGCTCATAAATTAGCATTTTAGTGTATGTCTTGCTGGCTTAATCAGTACAACAACCAAAGTGGGATATGTGCTGGACTAATTTTTAGCCAGGAGAAATTGCCAGGTAACCAGCTGAGACTCCGGGGAAGTTACTGCTCCCGGGAAAGAGGTCCAGCAAATAAAACTTTCCATATATAGCAACAGCAACTTTGGATAAAAGTGTCAGCTAAGCAAATAAATGTAAGAAATATCCTTCACCTCAACATGTTTACCTGTCCACCAGTGTGAAGTATCTCAATGACACAAGAAAATGACTTGACTACATGAGTCATGTGTGACTCTCCAGGCTCCCGATAGAGTCATGCACCAGCCGTTTCCCACTCATTTGAACGACAAATACTGTATAATTCGACCACACTCATTTTAGAAATATTCCTTTTATTTTGCATATTTGTTTCAAATGTGATGTATGGCTTGGTTTAGGACTACTAAGGTGGTGCCACAGCACCGCAAGATTCCAGGATCATCTCTAAAGCATCTGCCTGTATTCTGCAGCTGGGAAAAACAAAGAAACAAAGTACAATGGGCTGGAGAAGGAGCTCGGTCCTGACACTGGCATGTACTGCATCGCTCAATTTTTCTCTCACTCACTCACTCAGTCAAGACACACAAAACCAGACACCAAATACACCCACACATATCAGTAACAACATACATCTTGACACCTACATCCAAACACATTTACATGATATGTATCAACAACTTTGTAATCTATCATAAAAACAGTCCCCCAAAGACCAAATCCAGAAAACTTACTAATAAAAATAGCCTAACAAGTGGCTGCAGGAATTCCATTCCCTATTGTGTTTTAAGTGTTAACAAAGTCTTTCTCTGTGTAATGTTCTAGCAGTAGCAATATAAAAACAAAATACCAGTGTTGTCTACCTTATACATGCTCTTTATCATCACAATTGCATTTTCTGTTCAACTGTGATTATTACTGTGTAATAACTTGTCAGCAGTAGATAAAAGGAACAAAGGGGAGTACAATAAACATTTTGTTCATTTACGACTAATAAAAAAACAAACTGAACCAGGCACACACACACACACAGAGACAGAGAGAGACAGAGAGAGACAGACACAGAGAGAGACAGAGACAGAGAGAGACAGAGACAGAGACAGAGAGAGAGAGAGAGAGAGAGCTCTCTAAGGCCATAGACAGAAAGGTAACCTTGAAGAGGAGGTAATTGGACCTGCATTTCTGAAAGAGGAACTGGCTCTCAGCCTGGCTAAAATCCAGCATTCAGCTCAGAACCTTTGGAGAAACTGCAGCCGCAGCATCATGTCAAACAGACATATTTCTCTTCGTCTTTACCCATCCGCTCTCCAGCAGTCAGCCTGTGTCCAACTTCAGTGCTGAGAGTCAGGGGTCAGGGTCGTCTCATTCCAGCCCCTGATTTCTGCCACTTATGAAAAACATTCAGATCGTATGCTGATGACTGTAACAATAGAACATTTTCCTTAACTATTACAACATATATATATATATATATAAAAACAGGAACAAGAGTGCTTTCTGAAAGCCCTTTTGATTACATCACACTCTCTTCCTGGGTATCCAGTCTCATCCTGATGATGTCACAGGTCAAGAGTCACACTTTTTGGAAATTTTCAGTTCGGCCGCTGCAGCTCCACTCAGAGCTGCTCACTGCATGCGGTCAGGCTGGTGCAGAGGGTAGTGGAGGAAGGCCTGCGGGGCAGCAGACATAGTGGTGAGTGCAGCCAGGGGAGGATGGATGGCAGCTGGAGGTGTCGGGGATGCGGTGAGGGCGGGCGCTGGAGTGCCAGGGGAGAAGCTGTAGCTGAGGTAGCCAGTGGAGGGCGACGGTGAAGGGGT
>NC_060157.1:11186263-11200064 GCF_021292245.1 Micropterus dolomieu
TCATCACCTGTCCAATACAGTCTCAACAGTGAAGCACGGTGGTGGCAGCATCATGCTGTGGGGGTGTTTTTCAGCTGCAGGGACAGGACGACTGGTTGCAATCGAGGGAAAGATGAATGCGGCCAAGTACAGGGATATCCTGGACGAAAACCTTTTCCAGAGTGCTCTGGACCTCAGACTGGGCCGAAGGTTTACCTTCCAACAAGACAATGACCCTAAGCACACCGCTAAAATAACGAAGGAGTTGCTTCACAACAACTCCGTGGCTGTTCTTGAATGGCCCAGCCAGAGCCCTGACTTAAACCCAATTGAGCATCTCTGGAGAGACCTGAAAATGGCTGTCCACCAACGTTTACCATCCAACCTGACAGAACTGGAGAGGATCTGCAAGGAGGAATGGCAGAGGATACCCAAATCCAGATGTGAAAAACTTGTTGCATCTTTCCCAAAACGACTCATGGCTGTATTAGATCAAAAGGGTGCTTCTACTAAATACTGAGCAAAGGGTCTGAATACTTATGACCATGTGATATTTCAGTTTTTCTTTTTTAATAAATTTGCAAAAATTTCTACATTTCTGTTTTTTTTTCTGTCAAGATGGGGTGCTGAGTGTACATTACTGAGAAATAAAAAGAACTTTTTTGATTTTTGGAAAATGGCTGCAATGAAACAGAGTGAAAAATTTAAAGGGGTCTGAATACTTTCCGTACCCACTGTACATACACACCAACAGTAACCAGAGACAGACACACACAGTCAGAGGTACATGTATAGCACAAAACAGCTTCAGTAACTGCTCCTTTTCTTTATATGCCAATATTAAAAAACTGGAGCCCCCCTCCTTCTTCTTTAAGAGCAATTATCAGCACTGTTGCTGTTTCCTTAAAATAGACCTTCTCCCTTGTGTGTATGTTTAATTAGCACAGAGTGCCTGAGAAATCTTCAAAAAGAAACGCTTTGTTCCAAATGAAATATCACACATAAAATAAAAAGCTAAATAACAAAAAATTTCTTTCAACCACAATTGCTTGTACTTCACAAATTAATAATCAATATGTTTTAGCTCTGAACAGAATACATTTCTGTGCACTGACATACACTTGCACACAACCTGCCACAACAGATGCAGTATATGAGATTGTTGATACTCTGAGCCATAGTGATAATGAGAGGAAAAAAGTGCTCTACTGTCCTCCTGTATTCTGTCATGCCCTTGCCTGAAGCTGCCCACTTAACCTGAACTGCCTCAGTTACATCTGGCAACAGCAACAGCGATCATATCAGAGGAACTGGGTTATGTTGCTGCGCTTAAGTAAAAACAACAGAACATGACAGTGTTTAACACTTAAACTCCTGAGACAAGCGCCTACAGTCAACCCCATTAACCTCCCAGTAACCTTGTCACTGAGTCTGAACAGGTGATCCAGGACAGCGAGAGGCCTGCTGCTACTGCTGCTTACCCCTAAACACAGCGGGGGCAGAGATCTGGTGTATTTACACAATAAACAGTTGGACTGGGCCTATTTATACCCACTCTGCTGTATACAAAACACACACACACATGCATTCACCAGTATGTAAGTTTTAAACATATTTAACCTTACTTAACTCTTCTATGGACTTTTTTAACCTTTCCCTATCTGAAAAGTCCCCCAAAATTCCTGTTAAAAGTTCTCCGAGACTAACCTGAAAGTTGGATGAAACATTTTGCCCGGAAACACCAATTTCTGTATCTGCTTGTTTTCACTAAAGCCAAACTAAGTCACACTTAATGCTGTGTACTATTTGTTTATGGTTGATCACATAAAAGATGACTCTCAGATTACTCTCTTCGTCTTTCAAAACAATATTTCATTTACTTCATTTTGGGAAATGCGCACTTTTTTTTTGCAAGACGATCGATGAGAAGACAACTTGTGGTTTCCTTTTTTTTTTTTTTTTATGTATACATATTAAACAAGCCAGACAGATTTAGAGGTGCAGGTAAAAAAAAACAAACAAAAAAACAACACAAAAACCTTTGGACAGAGCCATGCTGCTTCCTGTCTTTCGGCAAAGCTAAGCTAACCGGCTGCAGTTTTATATTTACTGTAGACTAAAGACGTGAGAGTGGTGACAGTCCTCTCATCAAGAAAGCAAATAAGCATACTCCTATAAAATGAGTGTAGGCTGTAGATGCATTATGCATTATATTAAACACATTTCTCTAGCGTAATTAACACTTAAAAATTACAAAAACAACAACTTTGGTTTTTGTATGGATCAAACAAAGAAGGTCTAAACACAATGTGTTAACTAGTGAGCTTTAGAGTTGACACTGGCTGTCGCTTCATACTGAACAGACAAACATGAGTGTGGTATCAATCTTCTCATCTAAGTCATGGCAAGAAAACATACGAATGTTTTTTCCCAAAAAATTTCAAACTGTTCCTTTAAGGAGGAAAGAGGATACGCTGGTTGTTTTCAACTCAAACATTAAAATGGTACATGTCAAGATCTTGTATAACACAAGCTCAATTGTTGCTGCAGCATTGACAAAATAACCTCTCTGCTGCATCTCCTCGATGAGCTTTAACACAGTTCAATGGTGAAATTGTTAAGGCTGTCAAAACCCCTGATAGATTCTCTTTTATAAAAACAGGAAGCTGTCAGTAAATTGAGACATGCCTATGACTATGACTTCTTTTATTGACTTTGTTTCTTTTAGCTTCATCTGTGCCAGAAGCAGAAGTTATGCAAGGCGGTTAGAAGCAATGTTTGTGAGCCTTTTTATTAATGGAACAGTAGAAGCTTCCCATCTTGAAAACAACATTGTTCATGATAGTTTACCGCCTTACTGGACTGTGTTTAAGCCCAGTGAGAAATACTGAAGCTGTGTCAGGCTCAATCTGGATTTTAGTATGGCCTATGGCATGAAAACACTATCTCTGTCCCAATTCCTTTGTTCATTATAATTGTACACAGTGTAAAGTATATACTAATTTTTATAATATACTGGTTTTGCAGTTGGTATATTTCCATAATAATGGTAGGAAGTAGATATGTAAATTGCTGCATTATAAATGCACCTACCGTATAATAATGTTTCTTGCTAAACACTTTATGATAAGCAATGTTGTATGTGATTATTTTATTTTTTTTTACTAGAAAGAGCAATGCAAATCTTTGATTGATGCTTGATTCTATAATCTTTTAGGAGAATACTAACTGTACATAAAAACAAAGATTAAATTACTATATTGTTTTTTTCCACCCAAAAAACATGCAGAGAAGGTGAATCAATTTTTCAGCCCTGACGTGTCTGCAGTCTTCCTCTCAGGCTACATACGGACCCAAAAACCTTGAAGAAGATAGGGCGGACTGTACGAGAGGTGAAATTTGGGGCATTTTGTTTATTTTAAACTACAGAGAGCACTTCTTACTGCAAGGGGACTCATTTTTAATCAGCTCCTCTTTTCTCACATGTGGATTTTGGCATCTGTAAAATCAGAGGACACAGTTAAGAGAGATTTTAGTGAGTAAATAAAACAGAACTATAAAAGTAAGGGGCAAAACCCGGATTATTTTTTTAAATGAGGGGGACAATTTGAGCCACTTGAGGTTGGCTCCAAAAGAAAGTCAATCCCCATAGACTCTCATGTTAAAATGCCCAACAGCAGAACTAAACATGTTTACACTTTGGTACAAAAAAAAACTGTTTTGGTCTCTATAGATAATTTCCTCCCTCATGACAACTGTGAGTTTTTATACAGTATACCTCACCTGTTTAAATTATATTAAAGCTTAAAGTTGTGCATAATCAAGGACATGGCCGCTTTGAGTGACAGCTGGGTTCCCTCTCAGGTGGCTTAGCCGCTAGGCAAGGTGGTTCAGCAACCAGGCTTCATTTGGCCCGCCTCAGCTCCACCTCTGCCCATTTCTAGATTAGCCAGAGTAAGGCACTGCCAAGTTGGAAACAGCTGGAGCTGCCCACATTGAGCTTCACAACGGCTCTTCAGAAACCTATGGGTTACATCATGGACAGTCCATCCGTTTTTAATACAGTCTATGGTGTCAAGCAAGCCAAAACCTGCTCATAATGGTGCAGATACTAGTATTTTTCCTAAATGTTTATCTGATTTTTTTTAGATCATTGTGGGTGTGGTTCAATCAGATGTCTACGACACTGGCCTGACAACATGAGCTTAAAAACCCCATATCTGTCATCACATTTTGATTCAAATGTTGCTAAACTGTGACTGGTGCACAGAAATATGTTAACATCAACCTTTTTCCAGCTGAGCCTTGTGCCACTTTAAACCAACAACAAAAACAGAGATACACAAACACAAGTCTCTTAACCAATAAATAACCAAAACTGTTTCAAACTTTTTTTGAAAATTAAGCATACATGTAGAACCCCATCAGTCCTAGTACGAAGCTGATTGAGAAAATAGGTTTTCAGGGCCTTTAAGGGAGATTGGGCCAAGAAAGCAGCACCGTGACAAAGGTTAAAAAACAACAGACTAATGATGTACAGCAACTCGTGAAGTCAAAACACAGCTGAATCTAATATTGACCCCTGCTCCAACCCCTCTGTATCCCATCTCTCCTTGCCTGCACTCCGTCAGTCTCTCCCAGAGCAGAAGTGCAGTGTCATTCCCACGGCTGTGTGCCGCTGCCTGCCAGCCTGCCTGTGCACTGCCCTGACTGATCCAATGTGACAGCGGTATCGTATGAGAGGGAGCTGCGTCTCTCTCCTCCCAGTGCTTGGCATCAACGCTGACTGTCAAACACACACACACACACACACACGCTGAAAAGAATCAACACGCAGGCCTGAAAGAAGTCTAATACACACTTATTAGTATGTAGTCAGTTAAGTAGATTAGAAGAGGATGTGGATAAGTGTGTGTGTGTGTGTGTGTGTGTGTGTGTGTGTGTGTGTGTGTGTGTGTGTGTGTGTGTGTGTGTGTGTGTGTGTGTGTGAGAGAGAGTGTGGTGAGTGGGGGGTGCAGGCATAGCAAGGCTAATTGGCGCAGCTGCATGGGTGTACATTCACTAACAGACCCATGAGAGCAGAATAACCTCCACTCACTCCACCCCTCCTTCCCTCTCTGGGTTTACTCCCTCACAGCCAGCTTCCTCCACACTCCCCCTCACCGTCCTTCCTCAACACCAGGCAGCGGGATAAAAGAGATAGGACGTAATGAATAAAGCGTTTCTGGGTTTTTTTTGAGGGTAGAGGTCGGGACTCCTTGGATGAGGAGTGAGTGGGAGGGAGAGATGCTGAGAGGTGAAGGATCAGCCATCATATCCCTCATGCCTTAGGACAGCCACGCTTTTAATAGTTCAGATCAGGGATGTGAGGAGGGTGAGTCAGTCAAAGAGATGAACACACACTCATGAAGACGCACAAACATGACCCACGGTCCTCTCTTGCTGAATGTACACACATGCGCGCACGCACGTAGCTTGAGGGAGGATGAGAGACAGAAAGGCGAACATCAGCGCTGGACACTCAGCTTTAATGTCAGCAAGCAAGAAAGACATTTAAATGAATATATTAAAACAAATAGGGCTGAACGATGTAAAGAAAATGTGCATTAAAATATTTTTTTACTGAATATTATCGAGGAAGCATAAGTCATGATCATTTCAATGTCTGACATTGTAGATTTTTTTTTGCACTTCAATGTAATCTAAATCATTTCCATCTTACTTGTTGCACATCCATCAAGCATTTAAAAAAACATCCAGTTCTAATCCCTCCCTATTTGGTCTCTGCGCCCAAACCAGTCGAGGTCAATGGCCCGCCCACGCTGAGTCAAGGTTCTGCTCAACCTTTCTACCTACTAAAAGGGAGTTGCTCATGTGCTTGCTGATGGTGGGAATTGTTGAGTAATATTATAAAGAGTCTGGTCTAGACCTGAACTATGAAAAGTGCAATGAGATAACTTTTGTTGGCGCTATATAAATAAAATTGAACTGAAGTGACCCATCAATAAGAAACCAACCTTAACAGAGCAGATTATCAAGTTAAGAGAAAAGAGCTGTAACTCTATATCCTACTAGTCAATGATTATTTGATAATATAATGTATAATAATAATATAATGCAGTTTTATTTATACAATATATGCCCTACATGAAATCTGAAGTATTTAATGTTTGTATTTATTATATTGATTAATAAATAGATATAATTAAATATTTATTTATTTAGAAATACTTCTTCACTCTACGTGACAACTGAGCAAACTTCGTCGACTCGCAAAGGCTATGAGATTTGGCTGAAAACTCTGCTACAAATCCAAGTGAGTGCACCTTGAGCTTTTTCTGATTTCTGAGGTGAAGAATGAACCTCGAAGGTCAACATGTCTTCATGAGTTTGGAAAACTGTGATTGATTTGTACATGTGTATAAACAAACAGTTTTTACAAGTGTGTAATGTTAAATCTTTACTACAGCAATATTAAACTGGGTACTAAATCATTCATTAACTGGTTATACAGAAGTTAAATTGTTGATAAATAGATTAATAAACACTAAGAAATATCTGCTTACAACTACACTTTAATGTGTGTGTGTTTATAAAATGTATATAAATGCTAAATAGAGAGGGCAAAGGTGCCTCCTTGCTTCAAGCCTTGCTCTTGTCACATTCCTGACAGTTTTTGTGAAGTACCTGCAGGCCCGTGATGTGTACAGAAGTGTTGAGTTAGCCTTAAATGATAAGTCAATGCTCGTTAAAAGTCGTCCTCAAACTAGATTTGTTTATTTTTATGCCCTTTTTTCATTGTCAACATCAGTTCAAGACTCCAACAAAGCACTAAAATCTGGGAGCAGGGGCTGACTTTGGTGCCGAAACGCACATCACAAAACAAAAAAAGCTAAAAACTGGAGAATGCTGCAATGCAAATGCTGATCGAAAATGAATGAAAATGCTGAATAAAAATGTGTGTCAACTGAACAAAACGGGAGCTTTCTGTGCTATGAGAAGCTTCCAACATGACCTTTTTTTCCTCGTTGTTTTTCAAATTAGGCTTTTCATCAGACAGAAGTGCCTTTCCTAATTGGGTCCCAGGGTAAGAGAAATATACGCCTGAGGCGGTTCTCCGTCTTCCTAAACCCCTAGACAGACGTGATCGTGATAAGTACAGGCTAAGAAAGGAGAAAAGAGAAAGAAAGATCATTTAGAGGGGGAGGAAGGCAGCCAAAGAGGAAACAGAGGCAGAGTAAAAAAAAACCCTGAGACGTAATAGAGACAGAAAGCAGTAGAGGATGTGAATGTATTAAAGAAGTCGACATGTCGGTGCCCACACAGGCTGTTTTATGATTCACTGATGTTTCACTGAGGAACATTTTTCACTCGACTCATGAATGCATGTCACACACATGAAAAACGAGCTCCAGCGTCATATATACAACCGGCCCTAAAGCTTCACTGAACCCAGCCACAACTACAGCCGGCCACAGGTGTGCTGTTAGTCTGTGTCACACCCCCACCCCCGTTCCACTGCTTCAACAGGAAGTACCACCCTCCCTCAACAGCCTCGCCGCACATCCATCTCCTTCCTTTCTCTCAAAAAAATAAACACCAGAACGTTCTTAAAAAACAAAATGAATTTTGCCTCTGCCAAGCACCGACGTTGGGTGCTAAAGGCAGACAGCAGGCAGCCATGGGCGACAGATGTCCCCCCCCCCCTCCCCATCACCACCACCTCGAATGAGAACATCCCTCTACTCCTCCTCCTCCTGCCCCCGACTCAGCTGTACCTCAAAGCCACATTTGGCATCAGCCCGTCCTCTAAAAACGTAAAGCAAATACACTGAGGCAGCAGACAGAGCTGTGCTTTGTTTGAGTTTGTCTTTGTTATTTGCTCTTTACTGTGCGAGTGCTTCGAACAGACTAAGCAGTGCCATGTGCGAGTGTCACACCCTGAAGCCCCCCGGGAGCCCCACAGCGGTGAAGACGGAGGGGAAACAGGAGCAAGACAAGACCTGCAGACACATTTAGATAGATTTTATATTTAAAGGAATAGTTTGACATTTTGGTAAATATACGTATTCGCTTTTCTCATTTTTGTCTGTTAAATATTAAGCTACAGCCAGGAGACTGTTAGCTTAGTGTAGCAAAACAACTGGAAACAGCCAGCCTGGCTCTGTCAAATGGTTACAAAATCAACCTTCCAGCTCATCTGAGAGATCACTTATTAACACGTTGTATGTTTGTTTAAACCCAAAGTTTCGATTAGTTGGTCTAAAGAAATTTAACCAGCAATATTTTTTTAATCATTTGAGCCTCTTTTATGGCAAAAGTGCCAACAATTTGATGGTTCCAGGTTCTTAAATGTGAGAATTAGGTGGTTTTCTTGGTCTTACATTATAATAAATAATTTTAAATTTTTTTCCCAATTGATTGAATGAATTCGACTGAATGATTAATCTGCAGATTAATCAGAGATAAAAATAATTGTTAGTTGTAGCCCTAATCACAACACAGATGGATTAGACAAGTAAGATGTAATGTATTAATTAACAAGCTTTAGGGTTGCTGGTAGGCGGATTGTTTTAATATTTGACAAAGCCAGTCTATCTTTTCCACCCTGTTTTCAGTCTTTGAGCTAAGCTAAGCTAAGCTGCAACTGACTGTAGCTTAATATTTAACGTACAGAGGTGAGAGTGGTATCAATCTTCTCATCTAACTCTACTAGAGGGATCTTACCAGTGATTCCATATCAGCATTGGTTAGAGTTTCAGTTTAGTGCTTTTACTGGGAAATATGAATGCTAAAAGGCATAGGAATGATTGATCATCATGTGCTTTTTCAACCCTTAAAAACAACTACTATCAAAATATGCAGAAGAGTTCCACGCAGTGTGGTATAAAGTTTTTAAATTAGGGGAAAAGAGAGAGCTTGTATCAGATAACTAATCAATATAGTGAGAAAAAAAAGTTGTATTGGTACATCCCTACCGAAAAGTCTCCTGTTATTATGTTTAAAATAGCTAAATCTTGAAGTCGTTCTTCATATAAAAGTCCTTCATTCTGCCCAGAAATGTTTGAAGCTGACTGCAGTCATACTGATCATGTCAAAGACTCATCTAGCCTCGGAGCAGAGAGATGTGAGCTGGACAGATGCGGCCATTGCAAAACTGAGAAATTGAAAGATTTGGCTTGATATTTGCGTTATTTATCCTTCATTTAAACGTAATTCAAATGTAATTTGTATCCACTTTGTATTTTAGAGGAATTAAACTACAAACAGAGGTTTGCTGTTCAATTTACTTGTATGTGTAGAGCAATATAACAGTGATGGTGATTTTTTAACATAAGAGTTTCCTGTTGAGAAAAAAAAGTGAATCTGATATTCTTTTAAAGCACAATCCATCTTGCAGCTGTGCTGTACTGAGATCTCCTGAGGTTAAAGTTGGTATCACTTCTTCTTCTACAACTGATTTTTCCCTAAATACACCAGTTAGGTAGCCTACCACAAACTAAAAGCTTTATAAGATGGCAGTGATGGCAGTTAATGGAAATTAATAACTTCACATCATCAACAAAGATTTCTCCGCTCTAAAAATAATCCATCAAGTCTACAGTGAGTGCACAAAGATATTTTTTATTTATACCTTATAAGAACTTATCACTGATCTGTAAAGTATTAAATTAATTTTGTATCCACTGATAAAATTACTTATAGTTTCCCTTAGAGAGTTGGCGAGAAATGTTAAGTTCTGTCTTGTGTTGCTGTGCGTTTAGAATAGGAAAGATTTACTTGATCAGTCAATCTGCTGATCTTTTTCACAATTAATTGCTTAATTGTTAAATTGTTAGAATGTCATAAAATAATGACATACAATCACTCAGTGAAAAGTCTTGTATCATCCAATCAACAATCCCAAACCCCAAAGATATCCAGTTTACGATGATGTGGAACAGAAAATAAAGTAGCAAATCTTAGGTAGACACATCTGTTACGAACATCTTAATAATTGGATTTGCAAGTTTTTCTATACTGATAAACAAAGTGCCACCTCCGGTGTGTGTTTGTGTTGCGGGTGTGTTAGTTAGTCAATGCCAAGTGATGTATTTGCCTCTTCTGTTTCAGTCTGCGAGGTGTCAAAGCTCTGGCTCTTCCTGCAAGCATGGATTAAAAAGGCCGACTCCCTCTGCTTCGAGTGTCCGCCCTGACTGTGGGAGACTTTCAATCAAGCCATCATCACTCATTCATAGACTCATCTGGGTCAGCCTCAATTCCCTCATCACTCATTCAGAAATTGAGGATTGCAATATTAATAGCACTCAGAACAGTTGAGGTTTTTAATGGACTTTTCTGTAGCCGCAGGATCAGAACTTGTCATCCTGCAGAAAGTCAGTGTGAAGAGCTCTTTTCCAAAACACTACATCATGCACATTCCTTAGAAATACCTGTAAACTATATTAGATCCAGTCTTTTTGTCAAACATGTTTTACATTCTTTTCTCAGACACCTGTGATAGACAACCTCTAAGATCACCTAAACCACGATCGAACACTGAATATTTTAGTAGTAAGTAAGTGGTAAACTTACTCAACAAGAAGGGTTCGACCTGCAGCGTTGCTCTGCAGTGACAGTCCTGGGAATGATTTATCCATCCTCCATGTTTCACTCAGGAACTGAGTCATTAAGGTTTGCTATTGTGTTCACACAGTAACTCAGGGAGACTGGACGAGTAGACCGAACATCCGTCACATGTGGATTACAGCGAGATTCTGATAAACCATCAGCTGCTCCCATTATGCCACAGTTGATGTTAGGCTTTCCAGTATATTAGGAGGAGTAGGTGATATTAAGAAAAGGATTTTATGTTGCAATATTGATATATGTTGTGATTTTGTAAATTTTCTGGAAAATCAACAGAGAATTGAGTTTCTTGATTTAAATAACCAGACAGCAATGTTTGTTTTTTACTAATCCAGCAAATGTGCTATCAAGATACCTGATTGATTGCAGCTCTGATTACCTTGTTTACAATGTTTAATTGTTTTTTTAAAAGTGTGATAAGGTAAAACTATACAATATTTCACGAGAGAAAAAAACATTTAAAAATATAAATAATTCTGTGTTGTAGAAATATTTTTATTCTACCCTAGCAATTGACCCTTCGCTAAGCCACGCCCCGAATACACAGCTGGCCAATCACAGCGCAGTATAGGTCTCGCTCTAACCGAAGTCTGACACTTTCATGGATGCACTCCATTGACTCTAATGCAAAAAAAAAAAAAGGAGTCGTTTTCTAGCTTTTTCCACCCTTTTCACGTCCGTTTGAGTCAGTTTGACAGCCTGAATACAATCTTCAAATGTATAATGCAACTGCAAAACTGTTCTTTCTGAGATCGCTTCTCCCAACAAATTTGACAATATTTCTCCGGGGAGTGCGACATTTTGTCGGACTTAGCAACAGTAACTGAGGGGGGCGGGGCTTAGCGAAGGGTCTAGCACCCCTTTTTTAGTGCTAGCTGTCCACTAGCGCAGGTTTTGATGCATAGTTCATTGTTGGATTTCACCTGGTGATAGCACCACCGCAATGCTCCAGACGCACGTATTATGTATGATCAGGCCATGTCATACTTGCATTGTTTCATCAACTATTACGTGATATAACTGTAGAGAGGCAGTAGACTACAAATTTACTAACTGAAGCAACATCCGGGTAACTTCTCTCTCTCTCTCCTTAGCCTGATAGTGAATGAGAGACTACTGCCGGGCAATCTCTGTTTACATTGATTCATTAATTGTAATACAGAGTGGTGATTAGGGTGAACAGTTTACAGTGAAGATGTCTTTGCTCAATGTGTGTTACTGAAAAGGAGAAGACAACTCCGCCTTTCCTCAACTTCCTTAAAGTTCTCTTGACGATCAGCATTCGCCAAACTAAAGCTGACCAACCACAGTTCTTGGGGTGTCTATGTGGTGCTGTTGGCCCCTGCAGCCCTGACGTGTAGTTAAATTGTTTAGGAGGTGCATTTCAGCTATGGCGTAGTCTACATCTGTAACCCCTTAACACAGGACTGTGAACTCAGCTCGTGCCCGCTTGTGGGAATGCTGAGCCCCAGGTTGGCCCAACTCGCCCTAAGATATTAAATAGATTTGAACATGAGGGGGGGGGGGGAAGATGAGAGATAATGGCAGCAGTGCATGTGTGTCTGTGTTTGAGTGTGTTTATCTGTGTGTGGAGAGGAAAGAGAGAAGGGATGCAGGGAAGTTTCACTAAATGGCTTGTTGCCTCAGTGAAGCCCAAGTCATGCGTGAGTGAAATTCAGAATTGAGCTTCTCATGGGTTTAATGGACCAGAAAGGGAGAGAAAGAAAACAGAAGACAAATCAAAATTCAATGTTCAGATATAGATAAGGGTGCAGGGCTGAATATATCTTTGCAGT
Organism: Micropterus dolomieu; assembly: GCF_021292245.1. Classification (NCBI taxonomy): domain Eukaryota; kingdom Metazoa; phylum Chordata; class Actinopteri; order Centrarchiformes; family Centrarchidae; genus Micropterus; species Micropterus dolomieu. Next base: position 11,198,668 of record NC_060157.1, read on the forward strand.
GTTGTGGAGTTTAAACAAGCATCATTTGCACTGTAACCCCGCCCCCTTCCTTTCACTTTGCAGAGTGCCACTAACTACCACAACCCAAGTGGAGAACAGGAGCGAGTGCTCAGAAATGTCAAGGACGGAGGAGTGAAATGTATTGTGTTGAGGAGGAGGCAAGTGAGAGAGGTGGAAATAGAGGTATTGATTCTTCTCAGTCTTACCCATATTGCCTCTGAGCCCACGTAGGATGGACTTGCTGAACTCCAACAGAGAGACCTGCAGACAAAGAAAGAGAGGCAGCGGTAAGGAGGGATATTTTAGCTTCTGGCAGCACAGAGAGAAAGAGACGGGCAGACAAGGACAGAGCCGATTCTCTCCCTCTCCCTCTCTGTCTCTGCTCGTTTGTCTCAGATGTTAGCATGTATATGAGAGTAACAGAGACACACTGTTATTCCCTCAGTGCACGCACATACTCAACACAAACAAATAATGATGTACAAACATCTGTGACCTCGCTGCCTCCAGAGTTCACCAGGAATCAGCTGAGGTTGAGTATGACAGTAAACCTCCTCCTCCTCCTCTCTGTCCCTCCTCTGACTTCATTTCGACATTCCTCCAGCTATTCATTCCTCTGTTATTCCCCCTGTTACTGCACGGCCATGACTTCATCAGCCCTCCTCTTTTGTTCAAACGTATATCTAAATGCACATTTTCTTTCTTCACCAGGACAAAGAGGAGACAGACACGCAGTCACTTTCTTGCTCTTAACGGCCCCATCCCCTCTCGCTCTTCTTATTCTCTCCCTCTCCCATTCTCTCTGTGCTCTCACGCACAATAACAAAATACCAAGCGCTGCCATCTCCCATCAGCTGCATGCCTGGGGAGTTGCGTCGCAGCACTGGGCCTCCAGAATAAGGACACACAGCCAGTTGTTGTTGGCGCCCCTTGTTTGTCAATCACACCTACACTGAACTGTATTTCAGCCAGCGAGCTTTAAAAGAAGCAGCGAAGGGAGAGCTGCTGTCAAGGTCTGGTGTGCACGTCAGAGAAGGGAAGCATGAAGCATGTGCACTGGTAGTTAATGCGGAAGAAGCCCGGCGGCATGAAAGCTGTGCGTTAACTAGAGTACACAAAGAGTGAATGTATGGTGGGAGTGGGCAGAGACAGTTGGCTGAAAGGAGCATATAAGTGGTTTTGCATGTTTTATCCCACTAACCTCAAATATGTACATATATTTTATTGGCTTTTAGATTGATTTCCTATCTTCCAGGCAGCTGTGGGTTTCCACTCATTTCAGTGCAGCGTGAAAATCAACATGCGGAGACTTGCAAGAAATCCATCAACAGTGACTAAGTAGCTGCCATTATTTTTTCTCAAAGTTAGATTATTATTATTATTATTATTATTATTAT
>NC_060157.1:11200164-11247529 GCF_021292245.1 Micropterus dolomieu
CTACATCTGTAACCCCTTAACACAGGACTGTGAACTCAGCTCGTGCCCGCTTGTGGGAATGCTGAGCCCCAGGTTGGCCCAACTCGCCCTAAGATATTAAATAGATTTGAACATGAGGGGGGGGGGGGGGGGGGGGGGGGGGGGGGGGGGAGATGAGAGATAATGGCAGCAGTGCATGTCGGTCTGTGTTTGAGTGTGTTTATCTGTGTGTGGAGAGGAAAGAGAGAAGGGATGCAGGGAAGTTTCACTAAATGGCTTGTTGCCTCAGTGAAGCCCAAGTCATGCGTGAGTGAAATTCAGAATTGAGCTTCTCATGGGTTTAATGGACCAGAAAGGGAGAGAAAGAAAACAGAAGACAAATCAAAATTCAATGTTCAGATATAGATAAGGGTGCAGGGCTGAATATATCTTTGCAGTGTTGTGGAGTTTAAACAAGCATCATTTGCACTGTAACCCCGCCCCCTTCCTTTCACTTTGCAGAGTGCCACTAACTACCACAACCCAAGTGGAGAACAGGAGCGAGTGCTCAGAAATGTCAAGGACGGAGGAGTGAAATGTATTGTGTTGAGGAGGAGGCAAGTGAGAGAGGTGGAAATAGAGGTATTGATTCTTCTCAGTCTTACCCATATTGCCTCTGAGCCCACGTAGGATGGACTTGCTGAACTCCAACAGAGAGACCTGCAGACAAAGAAAGAGAGGCAGCGGTAAGGAGGGATATTTTAGCTTCTGGCAGCACAGAGAGAAAGAGACGGGCAGACAAGGACAGAGCCGATTCTCTCCCTCTCCCTCTCTGTCTCTGCTCGTTTGTCTCAGATGTTAGCATGTATATGAGAGTAACAGAGACACACTGTTATTCCCTCAGTGCACGCACATACTCAACACAAACAAATAATGATGTACAAACATCTGTGACCTCGCTGCCTCCAGAGTTCACCAGGAATCAGCTGAGGTTGAGTATGACAGTAAACCTCCTCCTCCTCCTCTCTGTCCCTCCTCTGACTTCATTTCGACATTCCTCCAGCTATTCATTCCTCTGTTATTCCCCCTGTTACTGCACGGCCATGACTTCATCAGCCCTCCTCTTTTGTTCAAACGTATATCTAAATGCACATTTTCTTTCTTCACCAGGACAAAGAGGAGACAGACACGCAGTCACTTTCTTGCTCTTAACGGCCCCATCCCCTCTCGCTCTTCTTATTCTCTCCCTCTCCCATTCTCTCTGTGCTCTCACGCACAATAACAAAATACCAAGCGCTGCCATCTCCCATCAGCTGCATGCCTGGGGAGTTGCGTCGCAGCACTGGGCCTCCAGAATAAGGACACACAGCCAGTTGTTGTTGGCGCCCCTTGTTTGTCAATCACACCTACACTGAACTGTATTTCAGCCAGCGAGCTTTAAAAGAAGCAGCGAAGGGAGAGCTGCTGTCAAGGTCTGGTGTGCACGTCAGAGAAGGGAAGCATGAAGCATGTGCACTGGTAGTTAATGCGGAAGAAGCCCGGCGGCATGAAAGCTGTGCGTTAACTAGAGTACACAAAGAGTGAATGTATGGTGGGAGTGGGCAGAGACAGTTGGCTGAAAGGAGCATATAAGTGGTTTTGCATGTTTTATCCCACTAACCTCAAATATGTACATATATTTTATTGGCTTTTAGATTGATTTCCTATCTTCCAGGCAGCTGTGGGTTTCCACTCATTTCAGTGCAGCGTGAAAATCAACATGCGGAGACTTGCAAGAAATCCATCAACAGTGACTAAGTAGCTGCCATTATTTTTTCTCAAAGTTAGATTATTATTATTATTATTATTATTATTATGTGTGTTTGTCTTCCAGGTTTAATCTTCCCAGGACATTTGTGAGTGCAAAGCTTTACCATTTGACAGTAGCATACAATACTGTGGTGGACTACAGTTCTTGAGTTAGTCCCTGCAAGCCATTGGCTGCCTGGAAGTTAGGATATCAATTTATGAAAGGGTTTCTTGCTTTGGAAACATGTTTTTTTAAGGGATGAGTCTTGGGGCCTGCTTCACCAAATCTGCACCATGTAAGCTGCTACTTGCAATGTGAGATCAATTCCTCACATTGTGATGAACATGGGCACTTTAATTTGTTTTGATCCCACAAAAACCGTCATGCTACCATGATACACACTAGCACACCAGCTCCACAGCTGAAAATAGTCCCTAACAAATGCACTGTCTACACCTGATTCAGTAACATTTGATAACAACTACAGCCAACAGCCGTTTTAAGGAACTGTTTAGCCTTTCTTAAAAGTAAAACTATATATTCGTGACCTGTTTTTAAAGATGTACGTCGCAGTAGGAACCAACACATTGTTGGTGTTAGTCTTTTTATGGGATTCGTTTCCCAAAAGAGAGTGTAGAATATCACCAACTTTACCATTTAAGTTAACTACATGATTTGTAGGCATTTGGCTCAAACATGACCAACTAAACATTCTGATATGATCCTGTAGATCCTTTTCAGCAGTGATCTAACACACTTACTGGTCTGCGAGCTGCGAGGCTTCGCTCCCAGGTATGCCAGGTTCACGTTGGCCTTCCTGCCGTCAATGATGGGGTTTGCGTCTTTGCACGCCCGCTCTGCTGCCCCCCTGTCCACCATGGTCACCTGTTGAGAGAGTCACACCATTACTGATTAACTCTTTAAGCTACATAATTGTGAACGTGGAAGCTTCTCTATTCAGTGTGGATGGAGTGATTCCAACATGAGTGCTCCAATGGCCCTGAGGTAGCTGCTGTCCTTGTCTCTCATCAAATGAATCAGTCCTTTTGCTAAATGCACAAGGAGACACTGACTCCGCTACACGAAGGCAGCAATCAGTGTTTTTTAAGGCTTCCAGCGGAGATTGTGTAGGAGGCAGATTTGGGTTTGTTTTTTTTTTCCCCAGACTGGGCTGCCAAGAATGAGATACTGGCATCTTTGCACCTTGAGGGAGTGAGTTGAGGAGTGGGCAGATAGCAGTGGGAAGGGGTGGTGAAGGTTAATACACACACACACACACACACACACAGTGCAGCTACACTTACGAGGAAAACTACAGCTGCAGACAACTCAATCACCAATAAGTGGGACACTGAAAGTAAAACTGCTATGCTTGCTTTCGTTTCACAGCCTCAGACTCTGGACACTTATGCAAACAGAGGCAGCAGACGATTTGAGATCTTTGTCAGGGCTGAAGTGATCATACTGTCCTCCAGCAGGAGTTAACAACTCAACACACACTGTTCGCCTCAGCTCACTGGCTGCAGCTTAGCCAGATATAATTTGAACTGCTTCACCTTGGTGCAAAACACATGAATCCACCTCTTCTTATCTCTCTCTCTTTCACATTCAAACTTACAGTCTCTCACACAAACAACCAAAACCATCCTGACAGAAGGGGGGGGGGGGGTTATTGGAGGAAGTCAAAATGAAACTACTGCAGTCTTATCTTGCAGGGCCAACTGACATGTCACACCTCTGTGACCAAGGACTCCCCCCCTCCCCCTCTCTGTCACACACAGAGCAGAAAGAGACACATCTGTCCACAGAGGCAGCAGCTTATTACCAACTCATTTGTAACCCCCCCCCCACTCTGTCTGCGCTCGTCTCTGCACACCGACAGCACAGTGAGTCCTTACACACTATACTGCTATACTGTGTGTCTGTCTGCAGAGTTAATTGATGACACACTTATACGAAATAATCTGCTACTCATGCTCCAAGCATGTGACTGCCACCACCCGACAGACACACCGCACATGGCTGTTGCTGCTGCTTGAACAAAGTGGCAGTGTTTGCAGCCTCAAAGGCTTAGAAGAAGAAAAAAACCCAGGAGGCTGTGATAACCAGGAGATAAAATAAATACAATTAACCATACAGATAAAGTCGCTTTAAAGTCATTACTGGCTGGCTGCGATCTCGTGTGTTTTCACCCCCTGACCATCCAATTAAAGTGAGAGCGGCTGATAAAACCTTAATTAAACCCATATTTCACTCTACACTGTGTTCAACTCCTCATTTATTCTACCAGAAAACAGCAACTTAAATTAACTTACAAAGCCATATCCTCTGGACTTGCCCGTCTGTTTGTCTGTGATTACCACTGCCTCGTCGATCTCCCCGAAAGTCTCGAAATATTTCCTAAGTGAAGCGTCGTTGGTGTGATAGGGCAACCCGCCGACAAAAATCTTGGTGTAAGTCGTGTCTTTCTCCATTGTAGGGTGCATTATTTCTAACGGAACCCCGACCAGCTGACCTAAAAACAGCGGTGAACTCATGCGGCTTGAAAAAAAACAGAAGAAGGTGAAAGACTATAAGAACAAGAACGTAGCAGAATAACTTTACGCTCCTTGGTCACCGAGAGGCTATAATGACGATACCAGCGCGCCCATGGCCAAACACGCAGCCTCCGGTTGCTTCACATATAGCGTTTGGATGTATAGTCCTCCTGACAGGTGTCTTGGAACCTCATGTCTCCTGTTCCGGAAAAAAAGAAGCTTTAAGCTTTGGTGGGCGCGTCTTGCTTGGGCCCAGTACGCGTCTGGTCCAATAGACGAGCGGTGCGTCTTTTCCATTGGCGCATCCCGCCTCCTGCTCCACCCTACTCCTGCTGCGCGCACACACCCGCGCACGCGCGCACACACCCACAGGAAACCCCCACATAGCTGCTGAAATGTTTCTGCCAATAAAATGGAGAAACTGTTGAATCATATCTAAAGAGCCGGCACCACATGCCATTGTAAAGACTGCCAAAATATGATTGGTAAGGATTCATAGAAATATTAATTGGCATGGTTTTCTGGAGAAACTGTCTCCACTGTAAAGCTTGATGGGGAGGTGGCTGTGCAACCACTGATCAGAAAAACTGATAGAAAGTCAATAAAATCACTGGTGAAACTGACATTTGGACTCAATTTGGGCATGATTTGTGCCAAGATCGGTATTTATAATAAACACCAGATGCCTCATTTTTAGTTTTTGACTTTATGAAAGCTTTAATTTGTTTTTGTTTTTGATTTGAACTCCCACAACTGCTGTTTTTTGAATAGTAAAACCAATATTAGAGGGTTTTTTGAATGTTAGGGGTAATCCTGGGGGTGGCAGGGGAACCAGAGAGCATATGTTATAAAACAAAATATTTTGAAGGTTATCCACTCCTAAAAAAATGATTTTTTTTGTCCAATCTGTAACCTTTCAAGAATTGTCAAGGCCCATGGAGAACAAACAGACATATAGATCAGTCCAAACTGATCAAAAAGACAGTGAGCTACACTGTGTAAAATGAAAGTCAGTAGGCTATTTGGTGTAACTGCAGGGTTTTACTACTAATAGCCTTACTACTCGAACTAGTTGTATGTTTATTTTTAGCACTTTCCTGTTTTTAATCTGTGGCACTTCTCTGATTTGTTTAAAGTTAAGTATATAAAGTATATAAAGTGTGTTACAAATTAAATGTATTATTATTATTTACTATGTGAACAAGAGGAAGAGTTCACAGCCACGCTAGAAGGTCTTACTCAGTGGTGCTTTGAGCTAAATGCTGTAATGTCCGATTGTTAACATGTTGATGTGTATGTATAGGTGTACACAGGTGTAATATATAATGTCTACCACGTTAACCAACATAGTTTAGCGTATTAGCATGCAAATATTTAACTAGTGCTAAACACAAAGTACAGCTGAGGCTGATGGGAATGTCACTAGTTTTGCAGGTAAATAAAGGGAAGTATTACTTGTTATACAACACTGTGTTGTAAAATTAAACATAAATCTACCCTGTGCCTGTATTTAGTCATAAAGCATGGGACAAATTGAAATTTTGATTGATGAACATCTGTACAACATTTCTGGTAATCCACCGAGCTGTTGTTGTTAAAAAAAATAAAGATCAAGTTATTACTTATCAAAAACTGAAACACTGCAATATTTTTTCATGTACAACATGAAATCATCACATTACAAAAACTAACTTGTCTCTTGTCTGAATCTGTTGAATCATTTCTCTAGCTACAAGACTGCAGTTTGAAGGGTTGACTGAGTCAGCCAACAGTGCCCTGGCTTCTGATCTTAAAACTGACAGTGTTTTTTTATGACAAATGACTCTCAAGTCTAAAATGGAAATTATATAAAGCTTTGAATGGGCTGACAGGGCTCTGTAGGTGTAGGTACAGTAACAGCAGCCAAGTTGCGACAGCCTGGAGGTGTCAGATCTTTTCATGGGGTGCAAAATCATTAAGGGAAGAAAGTGGGATGATTAATGACAAAAGCTCATACGGGGGAGGCGGGGAAGGGAGTGACCAGTTGCAGGAAACAAACAGCAGATAAAAGTGAGGCAACAGACTGGCTGCCCGATCCCTCATTGTCCCTTTTTCAGTCCACATCTGAAGATTTGGCACACAGATGTCTTTCACACTCTAACACCCCCAACACACACGCACTTCCCACTTCATGCAGACTGGCAGACTCCAGTCATCATAAATGATGAGAAGAACCCCTACTTGTAACTTGTGGCCCTCGAATGGCCTCGTTACTGCAGTTAAACAAACTTTCAGTCAAATCTATAACATGGCTGGACTCTGCATTTGCTTGCTGCCAGAGATGGGCAGTATTTCTGTTACTTGTATTTGAAATACTTATTTGGAATTGGTATGTGATGGGTCTGAAAAATTTAAATGTAATTTGTAACCAGATACTTCAGGGTGGGGTAATTTTGTATTTTCAAAAAACTTTCCCTATGATTCATAAAACACAAGACTAGGTCAAAACCTTGTATATGGCTGGACCGTGCATGAAACCATTACCCACTGATCAAGCTCCTTTTTGCCAGATTTAGCACAACCCTCTTATCTGCAAGAGTAATATTCCATCCACACAGGAGGCGTTTAACACCAGAAACATTTGAAAAGTTGTTCTTAATGGCAACTAAATAGGCTACTAAATTAAGTGGTTGGGTCTCAACTTTCATGTCTTTCAAATAGACAGAGAGCAGATTTGTACATTCAAAACATAATATTTTCTACTTCCTATTCTTCCTTCCTGTAGGGTTCAAACTCTCACCAGAGCTTTGAATACATTATCAACATCTGAATGTTCTGCCATTTTGTACAAATTCAGAATGACTCAAGGTTAAAAATATATTTTCCTGTATTTTGTACATACAAAATACATGTATTTTATCTTGATACATTTTCTGGCATGAGTATTATGTATTTTATTTTATGTATTTATTTGAGAGGTATTCTGTATTTTGAAACATTTGCATGTGCAAAAAGACAGCAGAGGCATTGTAATGTTTAAATATAAATTTGTATTTACATCGATATTAACATCAAGAAACAAGGTAAGAAAAAAATGCAATAGTATTTTACACCCTGTAATAATGACTGGTAGAATAATGAAATAATGTTTTCTCTTTTCTCCAACAATGCACTGAGAGGGGTTTCTTCCCTTCAAAGCAAAACACAGACTTTTCTTTTCTTTTCTATATATTTGTAGATTAAACTTTCATATTCTTCATTGAGACTGGGGTTAAAAAAAAACAAACAAACAACAACTCCAAGCTATTATTCTGAGACATAATGACATCAACTATGAAACCTCCTTCTCCAGCTTAGAAAATCTCAACATTCTCTTGTGAAATAACCGTTTGCAGCACCACAATTCAACTGGCCATAAGTTCTACAGAAAAGAAGAAACAATCACAAACAGTAACTCAAACCACCTCAGCAGAACCAGACTTATCTCTACTCTATGTCATACAGATGGGGTTATAATATATGCAATTAAACATATTTAGTTCAATGTATATTATAGGTTATGTGCAACAGTAAAAGCACACGAGTACTTGCACAATCTATGTCAGGAAATGTTTCTAAGCACTGCAGAATGACAAACAAAATCTTTGGATTGAGCGTGTGTTCAAAGGTTTCTCAACGAAAGATACACAGGAAATACAATGAAAGGCAAATTTAAATGAAAAAACAAAACAAAAAAACAATTGCATGACAGGAGTTTGACAGGTAATTAGGGATTCAAACTACTTCTTGTGTTGCTATGTTGCTTCCATCAGGATTAAACATCTGCAAAAAAACCCCAAAAGGACTTATGGACAGTTATACAGTGGGACTGAAGTCTCGTGTCGGAGGCTGAACGATCAAATCTGCAAAATTCAAAGCACAGAGATCTCAGGAGTGAAACTTAAAAGTCACACATGGAAGCATGAGGTTCAGTTAAGAAAATATCAACCCCACATACTGGTAAGACATCTGGGTCCCTAGAAGCCTAACACAATCATGTGTCAACTCTTTTTGTATAGGCATATTTTGTGTTTTCTTTTTTTTTGTCAAAAGAAAAATTATTTATTATTTAAGAAAAACAAAACAATTACACACTAGCACCTCTTTAGCTAAGATTATGTCCTCAGAAAAAACAAACAGTGCCTTCTGAGAGAATGAAAGCTGCAGTATGAAAGAAAATCTACACGTACTGCTTATAAAAAGGAGGCCCTTCCTTTCCAACCCATGGTTAAAGTACTGAAAATAAAAGCTGACCTATGACGGATTAAGAAAATTACACTTTTAAATATCAAGCCTTACAATCTGTGCAAAAACAGTATGTGACCTACAAAAGCATATATATATATATATATATATATACATATATATACATATATATATATACACATATATATATATATATACACATACACGCGTATTTACAATTCATATTCACAGACAAAAGGAAAAAAAAGAGCTCCAAACAAGACATCATGTCTAATACTGCAGTGCTGTCGCTTTGAGTAAATGATGCTTAAGCTTTGTCCTCAGAAGGAAAACCAGGCGGAAGGCTTATTGCTCGAAATCTACACTGAAATCTAACATAAGATTATGTCTACATTAGCTCCCACTGTAAGAGAAAGTGTATAAGTGGCAATCAATTTGAATTCTGCACTTGGAGTAACACTGTAAATTGTTGCAAGGTAATCAAAATATCTGCAACATTTGGGTCTAAAAATTACCTCTGGAATGATAAAATGATCACGTCATGAATCTGTATAAATATAGATGGAGTCCTGAACATTAACAGAAGTCCGTTTGTTTCAAGAGTGACTTTAAAATGACTTAAAAACGGTCCATTCTCTTGTTGTAATAAATCGGTACACTGTAGATGAGAGCGTTGGATAAAATCTGTGCTTACTGCCTTTCTACTGGTTCACACTTAAGAACAAAGATCATCAAGGTTACCCATTTGCAATCAACAGCCCCCATCACTTGGAGAGGAAAAGTTGGAGAACACACACAAAAAAATAAACAGTAAATGTCTGCTGCTCTGCATTAATTCTTGGGTAAAGGCCTCTATATTGCCACAATCCTTTTGTTGTTGGCCTTTCCTTAAAGTGCAATCAGCCAACAAGTAATTCAGTCGTACTTTAGCTCAGCGGTGTCCTGGAGGACGAAACAATGTGATACTGCTAATGACATTCATCTCAGTGTCACAATCTGATGGCTCGTCATCTAGAACCATGTTTGCTTTACGTCGCGGGCGCAGAGATCCTTCAGGAGCAGCAGAGAGGCGGCGGATAAAAATCCCACGAAGTTCAAAGACAAGAAAGGAATCCTACGTTTTAAATCTGAACACAGCTTCATGGTACATTCGACACAGGAAATGTCTTAACACGTCCATGTTCAAGTCTATGATCTGCTCAAGAGTCTGTCCACCTTCGCCGTTTGGTCCAGCGAGTGGTGTGTGTTTACCGAGGTGCACACACACACACACACACACACACACACACACACACACACACACACACACACACAATCACACCGCTCATAAAGAGAGGAATATTCAAACTACAGTCTACGAGAGGAATCATAGAGCCGTCTATCTGAATGTTTAAGGATTTATGTGTGTAAATGTATCACAGTGTTTCTGATTTTTATGAACGCTGTGTGTTTTCATGTGTGTGCGTCTTTTCTGTCTTCCCCAGGTTGCCAGACTGCTGTTACTGGCCATGAGTCCAAAGGAAATTCACTCCCCCGTCTGGTGGGAGTGCAGCACTACACACAAACACACACAGACACAGACACACAGACACACACAGACACACACACAGAGCTGGGTCCTCCACACACTCCAGTGCTGCAGTCCGATCTCTGAATGGAGATCACAGTGAGACAAATGCTTCTGTAGCGATGCTCAGCAGTATTTCTGGATTGAGGGGAGGAAAAGAGAAAAAAATAGTGAGCAAGTAAAACAAAACTGACCAAAGCTTTGTGTGTCCTCAGAACAGCTACTAGTATCAGGTAGAACAGGTTCACATTTCTCAAGAACATCTTAAAACAATGCTAACATGCCTGGATGCAGAGAAATCTCTTCTTAAGCAATTTCAATTTAAGCAAGAATAAATCCTCAGTCCTCGTTATGTGCAGAAATTAATTTTAAATTACAGCTGAAGTTAAAGCTATGGTAGGTCACTTATTTTAGAAGAATTTTTTTGCTGTATTTGTTGAAATTCTCTTATAAATCAAATGCTCTGACACAAACAGAAAAATCCATTAACTTTGGCTGTTACACGTCCAATCATTTCATTCGACCTGCCAGTCCACCTGCCTACCTGCTCCCACTCTGCCTGTGCACTAACTGAGTATGACTGTGTTTTGGTGGAGTGGCTGTGGAGGGAGGCCTGAAGGGAGGGGCTAGGATTTTTTCAGTTGGATCCTTTCAAAATCTAGCTGTCTCATGCTAGTTCCTCAATGTTATCTATATAAATAGTACAAACAAACAGTAGACAGGATTCCATACAAATGAAGCCTTAAATTTGAACAGAAGTGTCAGCAAAAGAAAAAGCAAATTAATATCCATCCGCTATGTGATTATTAGCAATTGGTTCATCGAGATAAACACCTAGTAATGCTAATGATCCAGCCGGGTGTCATTAAATCTTTGTAGAAGAAGAGGGTGAAATTAGATGATGTAATTAAAAGAGTGCCAGTCAAACTTCAAACTGCAAAATAATAATCATAACATGATGGAAATTTGGCATTTATGTTTGTTTCATGTATAAATTTGAGGACGGTTACAGTCTCCTCCTTGCTCCACCACACAGATCTGATTTTTTTCCTTCTCTTTCCTAGCAGGGTAGAAGCTTCAGTGGACATTTAAGTCACAGGTTTCAAGTCTGTCATGATTAAGTCTGTTTCCATTGCACTTTGCTATATTTTGCTTTAATCGATACACCTTTCCACCTCAGCCAAAGACAAAAACATGCAGTATTTCAAGATTTTTATTTCTCATCATTTCCATGTTTTTTCAATGTGCAAATTAAAAATTTACATAATGACAGTCGGATGGAAATGGACTCATTGTTCTCTCTATCCACATTTAACAAACTCTCATTTTGTCCCCTATCTCTTACACTGAAAATACTGTAAGAAGATATTTCTCTGCGCCCACAATGGACAGGGGTGATGATAACTGCAAGCAATAACCCTTTCAGTGTACATATGGGCATGTCCGTATTGTTTTAAGATAAACTTGAAAACATGTAAACCTGTCCTTTAAGCATTCTGACTCTTCCACCCACTACACCTACCTGATCAGGACCCATAGGCATACGTCCCATCACCATTGGGTTCATGCCCATCTGCCCCCCCATCTGACCCATGTGACCTCCTCCTCCGCTGGCTGGCATGCCTCCGTTCATCATCATGCCCCCATACTGGCCTGGATTGCCCTGCTGGCCAAACTGCTGCTGCCCTGGAGGTCCCTGCGGCCCAAACTGCTGCTGAGGGTATGAACTGGTGAAGGAGAGCGACAGGAAGGAAGACGGTTTTAACTGAATGCATTCAAGAAAAGAAAAACTGAAGCAAAATGTTCTCCCTGATGACAGCACAGTGTTGTAGTACCTGTCGGAAATGTGCATGATTTCATACCTGCTGCGTGCCATGCCTCCCTGCGACCAGCCTTTCATATCTGCACCCTGGTACATGGGACTGCCCTGTGGGTGCTGTTGCATTATGGAATTTTGAGGCCCCAGGCGGCTGGGCATCATGGCGTTAGGAGGGCTGCCACCTGAAGGACCGAAAGAGGGGTCACCCTGTTGGCCCATCCCTGTAAAGAAAAATTAACCAGCCTCAGTTCACTCCTCTCTCCACAGAAAATACATAGTGATAAATAAAGACAGTTGACGATCCTGTTGCCTGGGAGTGTGTTCAGATACTTACTATCCCTTCAATAACAATATTTGGTCTGACTATAAAAAAACAGAGACAAGGGAGATGTACATGGACAGCCTTGTAACAAATTTTGTGTTTGACATAAATCTACCAATCTGCTTTATTTCATGACCCTGCAGTGCACAGACTCACCACCAGAGAGCAGCAGTATTCTCTTGGGCGCCCAGCTCAGCATACTCACCATAGTTCCCACCATATCCAAACTGCTGAGGGCCCGGCTGGGGGCCCATGTTTGGCCCGCCCATAGGGTTGTCCATGCCACCAGGAGCCGTGACGTTTGGAGGGGGACTGAATCCTCCTGCGGCTGCAGCAGCGGCCGCTGCTGCCTGCTGCTGCTGCTGCATCAGCATCATCATGCGCTGTCTCCTCATCTGCATGTTGACCATCTCTCTGCTGCGCTGAGCCATCATCTGAGCATTAAGGAAACCCGGCTACACAAAACAAACATAATCAGAGAGTATGAGGAGGTTTGGCATGTGGTATAAATATATTTGGAGCTTTAATAAAATTAAAAAAGTATCAATGTGAAGAATGCAAAATGCAAGCAGAGGCTTTCATTTTCAGATAACTTCAGAAAGCTGTATCACTACAAATTTGCATCACAGATATCTTCAAGAAAAGGCAAAAAAAATTATATAAGCAAATTTTACACCAACGACAATATATAAGACTGTATCGACATGGACCCCTCTAATTAATTCATCAAATGAACGTCAACAAAGGACATGTAGGCCATTTGATATGGAGATATAATGTGGAGATGAAGGTAGACTCCAGTGGAAAGTACCTGTATTCCTCTAACCATACTTTGGGCGTCCACATAAACTGCAGCAGACCTGGTTAGAATCCAGCTCCTGTCTGCCTCTAACTATATACTATTATTTGAAGGCAAAGAAAATGCCCCAAAATAATATAAAATAATACTAATTTAAAATAGCAGCAATTGAAACCTTTAGATTTCTGGGATCTATGTAATAAAGCACAACTGAAAAATAGCCTCCTAAAAAAGGCCCAGCAGATAATTTATTTCCTGAGCTAGCTAAGGAAGCGGAACCTGCCACAGGATCTGTTGAGCCAGTTCTACATGGCAATCAGTCTGTTCTCTGTACATCCATCACTGTCTGTTTTAAACTGGCTACCAAATGGAAGAGAAGCAAAGACTACAACGGACAATCTGGTCTGTTGAATGGATCAGTACCACATTCTGATCAGTCACCCTTTATAAAGGGTTTTTAAATTGTAACTATTCTTAATATCATACAAATACTTGGGAATAATTAGAAGGACAATAAAATAATAATAAGCACAACCTCTGGGAAAATCCCTTTGGCTTGTGTTTATCCATTTTATTTAAATGTTGGCAATCCATTAATAACTTGTGGGTTTCAGCATCATGTCTACAGTTATACATGTTAATGTGTAATGTTTGGATTTTGGTCTAGGTTCATCCATTAGAGGGACTTCCTGATGAATTAAAGTATCCAGCTTGATGATAAACCACAACGTGGATTGCAAACTTAATTCTGATATTAGCAAAAAATCTGTGACATTAACTCTCATATTAAAAAAATCAGTATCGCACTGATTCATCTGTAAGATCTATGAAAATGTTTTTTGTCATCTACCTGTCCTCCCATGCCAGGCTGCATGCTTGGCCTCATGCCAGGGTTGCCTCCCGGGTTCTCCATCTTCATGGCCATGCCCTGCCGTGTCTGATTCATAAACTGAAGCAGGAAAACGAGCGTTCAACATAAGATGGAGGAGCAAATGTTACTCTGACCCTGTCATACTTTCATACCGTATTTTAACAGATAAATAACTGTACTAACACATATGGTGCCCTATTGTGGCTAGGAATCATTTGTATGGAATGAAAATGAAGCATCAGACATCACTTACGCTGCAAATTCAGGATGCTAACCGCAAATTCAAGATTAAAAAGCCATCAAAAGCTACCGTATTAACTGTAACTGGTACACAAGCTATTTGCTAGCATGTAATCAGATGAATCATTGAGGTTCCTGTATTCATACCTGCTGTCCCTGCAGCCTCTGCTGCAGCTGGAGCCTCATGGGTTTGTTGGCAGTCATCATCCTGGGTCTCATCATGTTGGCACGGGGATGTCCCATGCCGCCCATTCCACCCATACCGGAGAAGCTGCCACCTTGGCCCATCTGAGAGAGCATGGGCCCAAACCCCCCCTGCTGGGCCTGTCCCTGCATGGGGTTCCCTCCATAGCCAGACTGCATAGGCATGGCGGGGGGTCCGGGATAACCCTGTCCATAGTGAGGCTTCTGGTCCAGCATCATGGACGGGTCCTGCCCTGGAAAAGGCTCTATCTGCTGCTCAGCCCCCTGGTTCTGGAGCAGACAGGACAAGAGGACAAAAAGAGTTTGTCAAACTTCTCTGTCTAATTGATTAATTTCCAAATGGTTGGCTCTGTAATTGTCTTTTTCTAAGCAGCACAGACAGATTCCTCTGGGCTCATCTATCTCCCTTCGGTGAAGGAACAGGCTGAACACGGCGAGAGTCATGACTGAAATATCTAATGCAAAAATGAATGTAAGGCTCACTTATGAGTCATGATATGCAGACTGATCATTCCTCCTTTACTTTACTTCTAGAGGTATCTAAAGAGCACAGAGATGAGAGTGTTTTTATATCTTTTCTGATGACCTACCTGACTGACGAGGTCTGGGATGCCCAGGGCTCTGTCTATCTCCTCCAGAGCGATGCCATCCGTGTTATTCAGCAGAGAATCCAGCTGGTCCAGAAGGGCCCGCTCATCGCTCTGACCCTCACTGGTGGTGGGAGGCACCAGAAGATCATCTAAGGTGTTGCCAAACTGGCGTCTACAATGGATCCACACACGGACACACACACATTACAGTTTCAGAATAAACTGCCTCCTCAGCTCATTGCAGCTAATTAGGAATGAATACAGACAATAAGGGATGTTGCGCTGACCTGTTACCCTCCATGCCCATTATAGGGTCTGGCCAGGAAGAGGACTGGTTGGGCTGGCCCTGCTGGCTGAAGGGGCTCATACCCATGCCCATGTCAGCAGAGCCTCCTAAACAACAGAAAACACATTTCTAATTTAAACACATACAGAGTATCTTAGTGCTGATAAGTTACAGGTTATACAGGTAAGAGGTAATGGACAGGACAGCATGTACACCATGAACACCTGGCAACAATTTGACAGACATACCCATTTCCATGAGCTGTTGCTGCAGCATAGACCTGGTTCCCGGTACACTATTGGAGCGGCTGACCATGGGTCCAGACATCATGCTCTTGCTAGTGTTATACTCCATGCCTGGGCGCATCATGGCGGGATGTCCTGCTGAGCCCACAGGGCTGGCACTGGAGCGGGACATGCCCCAGTCCCCTGACCCCCCCATGGGAGACCTCTGGGGAACCATGCCCCTATTCATTGGTCCTGATAATACATAAACATCAGATGTGCATGTGTCAGTATCATAAACGTTTTTACGTTTTTTGAGAAGTGAGAACAATGTGCTCAAAATACTTAAACCACTTGAACACACACCCATGTTTCCTGGGTAACCGTCCTGGCTGCCCATCATGTTCTCTTGCTTGATGAGCATGGGGCGTCTACCTGCTCCTCCAGGCCCACCTGGAGGCTTCCCGTCCATGGACATGGCTCTCTGGAAGGGTCCCCGAGGCCCGGGACCCATTCCTGGACTCCCTGTACACATAAATATAAACTCATTCCAATCCAATCCAATCCACTTTATTTATATAGCACATTTAAAAAACAGCAAGGTTACCAAAGTGCTTTACAACAGTATAATAATACAAAAGCAGCATAAAAATATACAAACACGAAATCAACAAAACTATCAACAACAAGGACCACAACCACTCTTTATGGTACACAAATGTGTTTTTAGGCGAGATTTAAAAGTAAGAAGGGTGGGTGCCAGTTTAATATGTGTAGGTAAATCATTCCACAATTTGGGGGCAATAGCTGAAAAGGAACGATAGTTTTCATCCTAGTTATTGGCACATTTAGCCGCATATGATCCGCAGACCTCATTGATCACATGCTTCTCCTTCTTCAAGAATAGGGAAAATAATGTCTTTGTTGCATGAAATTAAGTGATATGTGAAAGAATTATATCTCAGCCCCCTCTAGCATTTTGAAAATATTGATATCATATAATATTTTTCAGTGTTTATAAACCTTACATGATTGTGTGTGAGCCACATATGAGGACCATTTCATAGGAATGAATGCATAAAAACCAAGTATTAAGAGAGTGAGGATATATAATTGCATATGTTTTCATAGTATTTAATACTGCTATGAATACTGCTATCAAGCATTGCATATGCACACCAAGTGTTATTCCTATAACAAAAGCATAACTAAGGCGAGAGGGTCAGAAAAAAAGTGAAGCTTTGAAGAAAGAAGACCAGAAGTGAAGCTGCAGGAGGAAAACAAACCTCAGAAAGACAGCATATGATGATGCCAGATGTTGTTTCACTGGCATTTCATGTTGATATCACATATGATGTCATAACATCTGCTCTGCATGTAACTGTCACTTCTAATAGGCTTTAGTCCTTGGACCACTTACCCTGCAGGCTGTCGTCAAGGCAACCTTGGGGTTTGTTTCCAGCGTCGTTAGCCCCTCCACCTCCAGCTTGATCTGGGTAAAAGTCAGAGCTTGAACCCCTCAAATCTCCGAGGATAGACTCTAGGTTGTGCAACTGAACAATAAAATAGACCAAATTAGTTATTACCTAAATGTCTATTAAGATTCACATTAATCCAGATCACAGGTAGTAAAGGCCAAATAGCCGGTGCAGGTGCCTTCGGTGTAACGTGGCTAGCTAAATGTCAATACCAATATTATAGTTGCAGTCCAATCATGTCTCAACAAAGAAGCAATCTTACGTCATCAGGTGGCTCTGACTTGATCTTGCTCTCAGGATGTTCGGGTGCTGGGATGGGCCCAGATCCAGCACAGCCTCGTGCAGGGCCACCAGCGGCCCCTGGGGCTCCCTTCCCATCTAGCTCTTCGAGTTTAGGCTTGACATCCACTGGCTCTTTGGAATCATCCTTGTTGAGGAGGTAGTGGAGGAGAGCATGTGTTTTCTCCTTCTTCGGGCTTTGCTGCTCTTGCTTGGGCTCTGTGATCATCCCAGGCCCGGCTCCTGGTCCTCCTGCTCCAACCTCACCTCCCTCCTGGCCCCCCAATGTCACCTTTCCTGTAGCCTCAGCTGTGATCTTAGCTACTTCATCTGGGGTATTACCATTTTGAAGAAGCTTGTGGAGGATCTTGTGCTTTTCTTGCAGTGACCCTGTGTAGTGGGCCGACGATAGTGATGTTGACACGGCCCCTGGCCCTGTTGCCTGGCCTGGATTGGCACTGGCTGAAGAAGAGGAGGAGACTCCAGTAGACGAGGGGCTAGTCATGCCTCCGGTGGGGTCCTTACTGTCTGAGCTGGCCGGAGCGCTGCTGCTAGTTGGTGGGGGTGGTACAGGGGGCCCTGTTGGCCCACTGCCACCTACTCCCAGCTCTTCAGTTGGGGAAGTCAGCAACTGCAGCAACTTCTTATGCCCCTTACTGTCTGGCACCCTCCGAGGGGGATCGGAGCTCACCATCCCTGCCTCATTGCTTCCCTCTCCAGACTCTTTAGCCACTGTAGCTGCCTGGCTGTCTGGGCGTTCTGCAGAACTTTCACCCTGAGGATGCTGATGATGGTGGTGATGGTGGTGCATGGGGTGGTGATGGTCGCTGGGCCCAGGCCCTAATCCTCCTGCTGGGCTTTTGGACCCATCTTGGCCTGGTTTGGCTGGCTGAACGGGCTGGGAGGAAGAGGAGGACGAGTGGACGCTGGGAGAGCTGTCTGGTTTAAGGGCTGGCGAGGGAGACGTTAGGGTTGAGGGGAGTGAGCTCCCTACCCCTTCACTGATTGCTTGTAGGGCGTTTAAGGAGCTGCTGGAGAAGGTGGTGGTGCTTCCCCCACTTCCTCCACCACTGACAATGCCACTCATGGGTGAGTGCATGCCTGGAAAGGAAAACGTAATTCAAATTAATTCAAGAAAACGAACAATACATTTATAAATAACTGATGATGAATTACTTGCCATTGATCGACTTACCTCCGGGCGAGAACTGGTTGGCACCCATCTTTGGGCTCCCTCTGTTTCGGGGAGACATCAGGAGACCCTGCTGGGGTCCGCCCATTCTGGGGCTTCCCGAAGGGCTGTTCATGCCACTCAGCCCAAACCCTCCGCTGCTCTGAAACGGGGGCTGCTGTGGGTGCTGCTGCATGCCTTGGCCTGGGTGATTCATGGGACCCATCTGATTCATGTGCCCCACCTGATTCATCTGCCCCATCTGATTCATCTGCATTATGCGGTTGCCCATGCCTCCACCTCCACTTCCTCCTCCACCGCTCCCTCCGTACATAGGGCCGCCTCCCATCGGACCCATGTGACCAATGTGTCCCTGCTCGTTCATGCCAAAGCCCCTGCTCATGCTGCCCATGCTACCCATGCCCATCCCCCCACCGGTGTTCATGTTCATTTGGGCATTTGGGTTGGGGCCTCCCATGCCCTGTTGTCTCATAGTGTTTGGCATCATGCTACCACCCTGAGCTGTGCGGTACCCGTTTGGTTCCCTGCGTGGAAGGAGAAGGAAAACAAGCACAAGGTTTGAAAAAATGCAATAACCTTGAAAACACTGTAACCCCCACAACAAACGCTCTAAGAGTATAGATGCTCAGTATAAATGCAACTAAAATATCAGTCAGTGTATAAAAGCTACTTCAGTTGCTACTTCAGCTATTCATATGGCATGAAAGCCTCACATAGATACACTGGAAGTGCTTTTTTGTCAGTACAGTAAATGACATCGTTTGCTGTGTCTGAATGGAGCGTGTACTTTCAGTTTCTGACCTCTGTAGTAGGTGAGTGGAGATGAAGCCTTGAGGCTCATTGCTCATGGGGTGACGGTACAGTTTGCTCTTGGTCTGGGCTGTGACTGGAGTGCCGTCGGACAGGGAGAAGCGGTACAAGGGTGTCTCAGCGTGACCCTGCAGAAAGGCTGCACAGACAGATAAAACAACAAATGAACACCCTGAAACATTTAATCTGATAACAAAGGTCATCAATCACTGTCTTTGCGCGTAAAGCCACTCTGTGATTAAAGAGAGGATCAATGTTGTTGCGCTCAGACATTTGTATTCATGAGATCGATATTAATACACTAATGCATGAGGTGTATGTGTGTTTATATATTTAACCAGTAGGTCTCATTGAGTTTCTTTCTGAAGGGAGGCCTGGCCAAGATAGGTAACAACAACAAATTCAAAATAATTTAAGTCAGATAGTGTACCGTTCATAGCTATTACTATTGCGCTGTAAGAGGGAAGATTGAAAACACTACAGAGTAAACAGTTAATTAAATAACAACATCCTGATCATTTTGCCTCCAGCTCTTTCATTGTGGATTTAACAGTGCTTAACAAGAATGAATTTGCTAAGTTTGAAGGACTTCAGCAGTTGATTCCAGGTGTGTGTGTGTTCGTGTGTGACCCACCCTCATGGTAGTGGCGTTTGTGCGACCAGGGCTGCCCATCACTGTGCTGAAGGAACATCTGAATGCAACGCCTCAACAAATCCTCCCAGCCGGGACGCATCGACGCTCGCAGAGAGTTCTGGTCAATTTGGATCAGTTTACCTGCAGGGGAGGACGGAAGGAGGACGAGTGAGGGGGAAGAAAACAAGGACATGAAAGGGGGATGAGTCAAACCTGTTCATGGATAAAGAAGGAACATCATGTCCTGTTTGAGCTTCTGTGTTTGTTCTGTGTTTGGGCATTTAGGGTATGCAGCTCCTCACCTGAGAGCTCATGCCGGGTATTGAAACTCTCCGTTCTCTCCATGGCTGTCACCCGACGGGCCACACAGATCATGCATGACTGAAGGTCTGCAGGTGAAAGGAGAGGAGTGTCAGTAAGATTTCATGATCATTGCATTTACTTAAGGCTCACTATTTTGACTTTCTGAGATTTGCTTCTCTAGCTCTCTCCTGTGCTCAGGATTTTCAAGAAACAGTGTCAGGTGAAAAGTTGTGTTGATGATATACATATAATATATATACTATAACCGAAATGTTCTCTTTTTTCACATTTTTGCACATGTGTATTAATTCTTTCTGCATCTTACATGAGCCTCATATAGTATTTCTGTCAATGTGCGGGCATTTTCTAACTAATTTTCTCCGTGCATCAAAAAATTCCATTCTTTACATTTCCACACCCAATTTGTGTAAGTTGCATACTGGACCACGACTGGATTTCAAATGGAGCTGTGAATTCATAAATTCATGCTTATACATATATGTGTTAAGAAACTTTTCTACTTTCCTCCTGCGGATGAATGTGAAAACAGCCTTTTAGAATCAATGTCTGCACGTACATCATTCGGCTCAGCAGAGGTAAAAGTGAAGTAACAACAGGCAAAACACATTTTTGAGTGGAGGGGGACTTTAAATAGTGCCAACAAACAGATGAATAAATCTCTTTCAATACAGTGAACTCCTAAAATAATGACCCCTTATTGTGAACTAAAAAGCATGTATATTTGGGTCTCTGCCAGTGTACCTTCCCCCTCCTCGATCATGGCCTTGGGCTGGGTAAGAGCAAAACACTGCATAGTCTCGTAGCGTGGCCCCTCCTCCATGGGGCCGTGGGCGTGGCCAAACTTGACCAGCATTCGGCAAGTGAAGGTGTGACTTTTCTGTCGGGCCGCCTCGCTTCCCCACGACACTCCATTTACTAAAAGGAAACACAAACAAAAAGAAATTTATACTCGGGAGTAAAATAGAATGAGCATGCAACTCTTGGGACTGAAAACAAATGTAGCTATGAATGGGTTCTCTGTAATCAAATATCGCAACAGCTCACGCCCTTTCCTGCCGCGGATCCACATACCCCAACACACACAGGGCAAACAAACAAACCACATTGCAACATGTATTTTCCCTCTTAAATTGAGAAGCAGAAGCCTCTCCTGCTGTTCAGATCCCTGGCTAAATGGACCATGGGATTAATGTAGCCAAGGTGTCGATTTCCAATAACACTCCCTCTCAGTCTGTTCTGCAGCGGGCAGAGGCCAGGGACACTCAGCCATCTATCCTCATTTAGGCCCTGAATCCTCATCACTGCACACATACACATTCATTTAGACAGGGGTCACCTTCACAGGGGAGAAGGAGGAAGAGTGAAAAGGGGGAGGCAAACTTCAGAGAGATATCTAACTGTCCTCCGAGGTCTGTGTGAAGCCTTATCAGGGCCTTGAGTTGGCTGGAGGTTTCTGTCTGGCAGGTACAGAGTGGATACAAGCGAGAACCCAGGAGAGTGAGACATGTCGGGGGAGGATGGAGGGTGGGATGGTAGTAGTGGGGAGGGGCTAACTGATAGTGACAGGTGATTTAACAAGGCCTTGGGTTTCTCTCCTCAACAGAGAAAATATAGCACTGTCACAGGGGCCGATGTCTCCCCTCAGACACAATTAGCCAACATCGAGGCAAGGCAGAGGGGTCAAAAAACACACTGGCCAATAACAAAAGCTCGCTTCATCATTTGTGCGCTGAGTGTGCGTCTGTTTTTGTTAGTGCATGTGTGTCTTGAGCGCTTGTGTCCGAGTGTGTGTGTTTGACGGTAGCTGGCACGGTCAGCGGTCATCCCACAGGAATGTGCAGCGAGAGGGTATTTCATTCATGGGACCAAAAGATAATGAAGGGGCCGAGCAGCAGAGCGAGACACAATGAGGGGTGGGGAGAGCAGCGAGAATCAGGTTGAGAAACAGACAACCACAATATTCATCTTAGTAGGCAGCCATATTAAGTATGAATGAGGCTGAGAAAAGAGTGAGTTGAGGGAGGCACAAGGGACGCTCAGAGGAAAAGTAGAGTAAAGATGAGTTTTAAAAGATAAAAGAGAGTGAATGAATAAAGGAGCGTGCAGGGGAAGGGGAGGAATAAGTGAGAGAACGTGTCAATGGCATGTCGGAACCACCACAGCTTAGGAACATTACTGTGGAGTTAATCTTAGCAGGTTCAGTCGAGCACACATATCCATAATTAATCAGCTTTATAAATAGTGCTCTATGCACATACTCATGGGTGTACACACACACACACACACACACACACACACACACACACAGCACCTTCAAAAACTGCAATCCCATTACGGACATCTATGCATGATAATATACACAATAAGACATACACGTGCACATGCAAACACACAGTGAATTAAACAGAGGAAAGTGTGGAGGTGCATTATTCAGCAGTAAGTAGTTTCCAGATGGCTGCTATGGGATCTGAATAGAGCTCAGGCCTGTTTTACACTGTCTGGACCACTGAGTGTGACTGACAGCTGCGCTACGCTCTGCCTGCTTAGCACCGAGTGGGTGGGTGCTCCTGTGCACGTGTGTTTTGTCAGGTGAGTGTGTGTGTGTGTGTGTGTGTGTGTGTGTGTGTGTGTGTGTGTGTGTGTGTGTGTGTGTGTGTGTATGTATGTGTGTGTGTGTGTGTGTGTATGTATGTATGTGTGTGTCCTTCTGAAAACCACTCATGCACATGAACAGGCTTCCTGGGAGCTCCTCATTATAAGGAAAGAAGGAGTTAAGTATGGAATAAATAACTTAGTGAGTTTGTGTTGAGGTGCGTATGGAGTTGTTGTAACCTCTCAAAGTTAGTTTTATACCTCGGCCCTGTGAAAGATGTCAAGTGGGTTTACTTCTAAGCAGACGTGCAGCTTCCCTGTGTCTATGTGTGCAAGTGTGAGCGTGTGTTTCTCACTGTTGGTCTTGGGTAGGTTCTTGTGGAACTCCTCCCTGTCGTCCTCATGGAGAATGTTGTACACGCTGGTGTTGATGAGCTCCTCCTGTTTGTACTGCAGGTACTGCGTCACGTTGTCCGACACAAACACGATGCTGCCCTCGCGGTTCACCACAAACAGAAAGCCATCCAGAGCCTGAGAGCACAGCGGCAGGAAGTCACCACCAGCCAATCAAACCTTGGAAAAATATTGTTCGAATGACGTGCGTGGAGAGCTGGACTCACCTGCAGCAAGAGCGGCCCCAAGTGGTCCTTGTCGATGACCCCCTGACCTGTCGATGACACGTCTGACTTCTGAACGTCGTCGTCGTTGGATGAAGCTTTTCCTGTGGGAGGGAAAAGGGAGGGGAAAAGAGAAAAAATGCATTAAGAAAGAAAACACAACATAGAGCCATTTCAAGCCCAGCTGCCTTCAAAGAAGCAAAAAAAGAGCAAAGGAGAAACACAAGGTGAGAGCAACGATACCTGAACCTGGAGGAAACAGTTATTTACTACTCTAGCTGCACCAGCAGGGGGCAGCGTTTTTCAATCTTCACTCCTTTTTTTTTTTTTTTGAATATATAAAACTACAGGTGAGGAGGGAGACGGACGGAGGCAGGTTTCTCTGAGGAGCCCGTCAGGAGGAGTAGAGGGCTGGGTGCATGTGGAGCAGGTAGCAGCCGTCCTCATGCTTTATATTCAGTGTCAGACTGAGGGACTGTCTGGTAGGCTGGGGCTGAGAGAGAGAGAGCGCGCGGGAGAGAGCTAGAGAGGCTCTGGAAGCTGTAATGGTGCAGGGGCAGGAGCTGAGGCACCTGAATTAATGGAGGGGCTGAGGCTGAGAGGGGGAAAGAAAGACAGACAGATAAAGAGAGCGAGAGAAAAGAGAGAGAGAGAGAGAGAGAGAGAGACAGAAAGGGCCAGAGCTGAACCAGAGGGATGTGGAAAGAAAAC
This sequence comes from Micropterus dolomieu, assembly GCF_021292245.1. Taxonomy (NCBI): domain Eukaryota; kingdom Metazoa; phylum Chordata; class Actinopteri; order Centrarchiformes; family Centrarchidae; genus Micropterus; species Micropterus dolomieu. The sequence continues at coordinate 11,224,232 of NC_060157.1, forward strand.
GGCTGGCGTTTGGGTTGTTGTATTAATACAGGGCTTGGTCTGAGAAAGAGGCGGGGGCTGCTCGTCTACAGGAATCATTCTATCTGATTAGTTCCCAGGGGGCACAGATGCCCACACAAAGAAAAAAAAAGCCATTGCTGCCTACAGCCAGGCGCTGTGAAGTTAGGTACAGAAGGACTGACAGAAAGAGGGAGAGGAAAGAGAATGAGACATTAACAGAGTGCGTGTGAGACAGAAAGAGAGAGGCTGCACTCCATCAGTTCACTCAATATCTTAAGATGCTGGGAGCAAACCTGAAGATGCTGCAACTCATTGTGCTGCAATACAGATGAGGGGGTGTGGGGGTGGGGGAAGCAGAAGAGGAGGAAGATGCAAGAGCAGAGTACATTAAATCCAAGTGAGGTGAAAAACAGGAATGATTGATGGAGAAAAGAGAAAAAATGAAGACAGACAGAAAGAGCAACTGAAAGTGAGAGGAGGAGAAGAGGAACAGGTAGAAAGAGAGTCTAAACGCCTGTGTCATTTCTGTCTTCACTTCCTGTAACTATGGCAACATGTCAGCAGCCAGTCAGGGCCAGCTGTAGCCTCTTCCCCATCCTGTCGAGGTGGCAGTCGCTGACTGAGCCGAGCAGAAACACAAGAGCAAAAAATTTACCACAGGCTGTCACCCTAATCTCGAGAAATTTGCCTTGAATGGTAAAATTTTAACTGACACAGGTCTGAATTTAAGAGTTAAAATATGTCCAGTCTGCACTGAAGGTGCATCTGCAAAGCAAGCGTCTCAGCCTGCAGCTTTTTAAAATTGTTCGCTGTAGAAATGACCGCTGTATAATGGAGACGGAACTACGACAATAGCAGCTGTAACCGAACTAATAATTTAGCAGTTCAGCAGAATGGATGGGCATGTGATTACCTGCAAACGTCCAATTAAACAGCCCCTGGTGAGGCCAGAACACAGCTGTGCATGCCCATAACACACACACACACACACACACACACACAAATGACAGGTTCACAAAGCAATGCCCATGTATCCTCCCAAACATAAACAGTTGAGGCTGTGAAATTTGTGGGAGTTGAATGACTGATTTGTCCTTGCACCTGGGCTCTGAGGAGGCACGTGTGTTTGTCTCTGCTAACCCCCAGCTGTCTCCCCACTCCAACACCTTTCCCAATGTTTCCTACACACGCACACTTCTCAACAGTTCATCTGACTTGCAGTGCACCTGTCCAGTTCCAGCTCTCAGTAGCCTTTAGGATTTCAGACAACTGCGTCCACTCACCCTGCTCTTTGATCTGGCGGATCTGGCGTACCGTCTCTTTGAGGATGGCACATTTGTCTGGTTTGACGTTGAAGCTGTCGATGTCGCTGAGGTTGGCGGAGATCAGCTCCGCCAGTTCCTCTATGTATTTGCTCTCCTGCTCCCGTCGCTTCCTCTCACAGCTGCAGAGGGAAATGTGGAAGGATCAGAGCTAGGCTAATGCTACTCAACTCTTCTCAAATTGTCAGTGATGTTCAAACATTTGAAAACAATGTAGTTTGGCAGCAAGATATGTGGTAAGTAGTTTGATAGAAAAAGCATAGCAACTGTTTGCTTTTTGGGCACAGGCACACAAAGTGCCCAGAAACCGACAGAGACTCCAGCAAGTCACTGCACCTGGCCAGGAAATAGTCAGCGCATAACCACCGCAAAAACCACAACTTGTCAGCACGCTTGCCATTTCCCCTGCTCCCTGTCTTGACATGAAAGCTAAGTCATGTCAAGTCTATTTTATTTATATATCCTGTTATCACAAATATGCCTCAAGGGACTTGACATTTTAGAATAAGTGTACTTCTCAAAATTGTCTCCCTTTTTATTTTATAGCTACTATGCATTATGTCTTTATTTCTTTAGTATGAGTGTTTTCTTGGCCTGTCGTGTATATTTTGGCCTGATATCTTGGCCTGATGTTGTGTATATTTTATTTACGTTTCAATCCCACTCAAAACATTGTCTACTTAAATACATTTGTGGTTTGGGGTCAGTCTGCAGGCGTATATCCCTACCATCCTTTACACTCAATAAGACTTTTACCAGGTTAAAGAAAACACTTTTCACACAACCAAAAGTACATTAAAAATCTTCTTATATTTTTGTACACATTTTCGGTTCTTACTGATCGCAGCACAAAAAGAAGCCACATGGCTCGGGCTAGAGAAACCACTGACCCGGTAGCACACTTTCCCTGCATTTTGTGCTGATCAGCCACACTCACCCCAGACCAGGCGTGTCGCAAGTGGAGAGCTTGCGTTTCCGGTTTTCTGAGCTCAGAGGCTCCATGGAGTTTTCCCCCAGTCCGCTCATCGTGTACACATATCAGCACCTGATTTGAAGGAGCACACACATATATAGCTGTAAATAAGGCATTAATAAAGGCAGAGAAAGGGATTATATAGTCCCTTTAACTCCTATTATTTAGGTAATTGTGAAGGGTAGCAGACATTGGAGTTGTCCTTTTGAACTCAGCAAAAATAACCAATACAGAGGCTGGTGGATACGGTGCAAAACAGTTCACAGCAGGGTAAAATATGCTTATATCATGCAAATCGTATTCTCCTGGCAGAGACTGACGAACATAAACATGTCTCGTCTGCCTCCTTCTCCGAAAAAGAGAGTAAGCATGTGAGCTTGTGTTTGTTTGTGTGGGCCTGTGCAAGTATGAGTTCATCAGCTCATATGGTACATTCGCTTGCGCACACGCACACACACGCGCACACACACACACACACACACACACACACACAGAGGATTAGCAGTGTCTCTGATGATAAGCCACACTGCACAACTAACCCCGTTAGACAGCCGTCTGTCTCCCATAATGCATCACATTTCGTCTCCAGGAAGTGAGCTGATAAAGGTTGTAGGGAAGAGAGCAGATGGGACGAAAGGAGGCTAAGAGGAGGAGGAGGCGGAGGAGATAGAGGGAAGAAACCGAAGAAATAAGGGTGGGAGGGAGAAGCTGGTGCTGTGAAGTGTACTCTGATTGGTCACTTTCTTTGCCACAGTGACAGTGGCTGACACTGGGGAAAGGTAGGAGGGAGGGAGGGAAAAGAGGATGGAGGAAGGGAGAGTAAATGAAGGGGAGAGAGAGAACAAATACAGTGGGAGACAGACAATATACAGAGAAAATGCAGAGGAAGAAAAAAATACCGAGGGGGGGAATCAGAGCGAAAAGAGGTAGAGGCAGTAGGAGGGAGCAAACTGAGAGAAAAAGAGATAAAAGCATGTCAAGGAAAGACAGGAAGGAAGGGGAACAGGTGAGAGGGGAAAAAAGAGGAGGAGATGTAACATTCAGACTGTCTGGTGTGTGTTTTGAATGCATGTGTGGCACACAGAGGGGGCTGAAAGCCTCCAGTACCCCTCTTAACCTTCACAGCCAGAGCAGCTTTTTCATTCCATTGATTACATGGTTATCCTCTGACCAGAGCACTGCCTCTCTTGCATAGCAAATCAGGCCAACGGCAGGGGGAGAGATGCCGGCCTGTTATTTAATCACCATGCACCATCATCTCAGGCTCCTTCTTGTGGGATCAGAGCGAATCCACAAAAACGTCTGATTGCGTTCGTTTCAGAGAACGTTCTAATCTTCAGTCGGGCGCTCTTGGCTCGCAACAAGATCATATCCGGCTGAAACAAGCAGTGAACACACCTTCTTATTGAGACAGAATCAATATGCAGGCTGCTTTCATGCATGTCTTCAAGACCAGGTGAAACACAAGTGTATTCCCTTGCAAGACAACAACGGGGAATACTCATAAATCTTGTTCTAAAAGCAAGAGATGCTCTGAAGACGCGCCGCTCATCTTGCTCAATCCCTCCCGCTTTGAGTTTCTTTCAGATTTCACTTTTAATCTGTCCCTTGAGTACCTTCTTTCCTCCTGTCTGCCTCCCTGCGTGCCTGTCTACCTGCCTCCCCGTCTGCTGCTCATAGTTAGACAAAACCCCCGCTTGCTGTTGTCTGATGAAACCTACCACGAGGGAGACGAGGAGCAGGAGAGGCAAAAAGCAGAGAAGGGGGAGGCACAAAGTCGGAAGGTTCAGAACTCGAAGCGCCAAAGCAAAGTGTTTGAGTGAAAACTCCGTCTTTGCTCCTCCGCCGTACGAGCCCGCCTGCCTGCCTGCCAGCCTATTGATGGAGTTCTCAAAGGGGGAGTTGCTCTAATTGCAGAGTGAATGAGGCGGCCCCAGAGAATGGTTGATTAGGAGGCTGCTGAATGCCCCAGGGAAATGGGTCACCTCCAGCCTGGCGCAGGCCGCCCGCTTTTCCAGTGCAGGGAGAAAGTCAATTACACGCCACAGGCAGTGGGGCCTGGTGGCAGAGAGGCAGCGGGGCTGCGGTGGGTACAATACAGCAGCAGGGGGCAGTGGGAATGAGACGTGTAAAGAGGGAAATGGAAGATGGTGATGGAAGTTTGGAGGGCAGCAAGGAGAGGAGGAGAGATGGGCATAAAGATGGCAATTTAAGGGAGAAAGAGTGAGAAGCAGTAAATGAGAGAGAGTGAGTATAGAACAAAAAGCAGACAGTAACTTAGTGTCTCTGCACCTGGGTTAATGCACATGTTGTATTAATTGCGTTAATAAAATTAGAATTGGAAAAATTAAAAAAGCCTATGGTGGGAAAAGCCGGTGCATCGAGAAGAGGATTAAATGAAGTCATGAAAATAATTATGCTTTTATTTTTGATGATCTATTGTAGATGGTTAGAGTATACAGTTACATTTGGAGGAAAAGACTCTAAAAGCTTCTTTAAGGATCCAAGCAGCAATAAGGATTCTGTGTCTGACAATATGTGTAACTTTCCAAAACAAACAATCTGACATTCGCACCCACTTGACGCAGCCGTTGTACAGGTATGTGGAGATGAGGGATGATAGTAAGGAGGGTTTCTTGTGTCTCAAGCCCTCTTTTTTATTACAACTATTTTTAAGAGAACTATTTTGTGACTTTTCATGCTTACAACTCAGTGGAACACACCCAGGATAGTCTGAAAATGTCCACCTCTATCCTCATATTTAAACAATTATCATGCCTCGTTTGTCTATATCAAGGATGTAAATTTTCGGTCTCCATAGGAGTGTGGCTGTTTGGAACAGCTGCGAACACGTTTGCCTCCCTCTTCAGAATATTACAATAAAAATGGAAACAGACTTTGATTCCCATGCACCTCTTTCTTGTTTGAAAGTTTACATAAACATTTACTCTGCTCAGTTGGAGATACACCTAGCATGAAAACAAAGAGCCTAAAGATGGAAAAATTAGTGGGGAAATTAAGTGGAAAGGAAGGCATCATTTATGACACAACAGCTTAGAGTTAGACAGAAACAAACACACTCCCCGGGCCACACGGCTTCTGCATTTGCTTCTGATCAGCTGCATGTTCATTTAGGTCTATAGACTAACTCATATAGTTGAAGATGACTCAAAGACATTAATCAGGGCCAGAGGCAATAGTGGGAAGCTGTTAATCAGAGTGGTTACCAAGCAGCAGCTGCTTGTGGCTCGGCCAGAGATTCAAATAAGACAAAGACACATTTAGCTCCCAGCTGACTCAGCCGCCATGGGAGAGCCTTCTGACACGTACAGGTGAGTGCACCCATGCAGGTAAGCAGCTCTGAACGCTCACACTACCTTTGACCGGAGTCAGGACCCTGATCTTGATGATTTCAAGGGGTCACCGCCTTCACGCTGACAGCTGACCCACAAATTTGCGGGTCGTTAGACGGTTTGTGAAAGGAGGATCACTCAGGTCAACACAGCTGTGGCATCACCTGGGGTAAAGCTAAACTCCTCAGGTCTGCTACAGGACAGCAGCCTGCCAGTGACCCTGTAGCCTGGAGCTCAATGGGAGCATTGCTCACCAGGAACCACAGACTTTATGGCTTTATGGCAATACAGAGGGAAAAGGGAAATGCTACCCATTCCAAGTTAAGTTCACATGATAGAGGGCAGTCCCACAGACATAAGTTGACTACTAGGAGATCTAATTGTGACGTATTAGATGTACAAATATCCCCCTTTATCAACACATTGCTCCATGACCTTGAACACTAATGGCCAGATTTGTATGACATTTACTATACATGTTCACGGTTCCCAGAGGGTGCATCTGAATGTTTCTTGTTGACCCCCTGAACTTCCTGCTAACCTCTGTTAAAGTGATGACTTTGTCAGTCAGACATCTTCAACATAAACGACACAATGCTTCTGAGACATCTGTTGATATGCTGTGTGGAAAGCATTTTACTGGATATTATGAATTTCCTCCATGCAGTTGGCATGCATGAACGCTGAGGAGAAAGGGTTGCTTGGGTTATAACTGACTGTATGAGTAGCAAAATTTTCAATATATCGTTTGTTTTGTGTAAATGGGATGCATGTGACATTTCAGCCTGTGGGGTTTCTGTTTTGTTTCAGCTATTTTTTTTTTTAATAATTACAAACCGTTTTATTGCACAAAAGAAAACTAAGTTTGCAAAGAGATTTTTTATTGTTTCTAACAATAACCTTTAAATGGTTTGTAGAGTCGGTGGATTAAACTTTCAATATTAACTATTCATTACATGGATGTCAATCAGAGAACATTTGTTTTCTCAAATTTAAACAATGAATGAATGAGTTCTGTTTTGAAAGGAAGGAGAAAGTTGTTTACCTAACTTAAATTCAAATATTCAAGTCACACAATTCCCAATTCTAGACATCCTTTAGAACTATGACTTTAAACCGAGTGGTACTTTTTCACTCTGGTGTGTTTTTTGTATACCTCAGTGAGCACAATAAAAATGTTTACAATAAGATGAGCAGAGCTTCAATAACTAACACTGGTGAGTTAAACTCTTGGACTTTTACAGGAGCGGAATTTAAATAGATGAGCAGCAGCTTAAAACCGAAAGCAAAAAATTAGGTTTGGGCAGACAGAAAGCAAAGTGGAGAGACGACTTCCCACGACACAGTGAGTCACAGCAGGGGAAAAAAAACAATGCAACAAACAAGAACGTGTCGGAAAGACTTACTGGGGGCAGATGGCGAGTGCATGGGAAAAACTAACAACAACAAATACAATCAAGACATATCTTTATTCTGTGTTGCACTAACCTGTACATATTTATTCCTGTTTAAGCGTCAACCCCAGAGTGGATTCAGCCAATGATACAGCTTCATTCTGGGTTGAATTAAAACTCACACAATTTGTTCTGTTCAAGAGCTTGAAGGTCAACACAGAAATTGTTTATTTTTTTTATTGAAAGGCAAATAAAAATGGAAGAGTTCTCACTGGTAAAACAATGGTTGGTTGAGTACGTTCATTCACCATCTATCAAACGCTGAGATGGCAGAACTGTGGCACAGGCTGCCATCACAACTTCCTGTGGGTTTGTTTGACAAGCGTCTCGGTTTCCATTCCATTCTTTTTTAGTTGGGGTGGATACGACCAAGAAGGCAGGACCGGTGTGAGCAGGGCACTGGATGTTGGTGACAAAAGGGAAGAGTAGATAGGAAGGGAGAGGGAAGGTGAGAGAGTTTGCCGGGCAGGCCTTGCTCAGGCTGGGTGATGCAAATAGCTGTTGCCTCCCCCGCCTACCTGCCTGCCAGCCGCTCTCTTTCATAATCTCTGTTGACAAAACAGAGGCACACGGCCCTGGTCTGACCATGGAAACTCACACCAGTGACATAACAAGAGCTGCAGCTGCTTTGCTTGGAGTACTTGCACAAGCCCGATGGTCTAACCCAGTAGAATAGATTTTGGGAATATTTCTCCCTTCTGTAAATTCTTTCAATGATGTTGTCGTTATCAATCTTCTCTCCTGGCTTTTTATCAAAAGAAACAAATGCTTTTTATACTAATGATTTAAATGGGAGAGTTTCATGCCCGTCCAAGTCTCAGAAGTGCTCCAACTGTCAGTCACCCAACATTATCTATGGAAAATGAACAGGACTTTTTACTTCCCTGTTTTAACTCTTGGCTGTTCATGTCCTGTATCTCCTCTGCCTGGAGTCTGGTCCCTCCTCCCCTCTCTTACACACCTCACTCTGCACACAATCACTCCTGCTATCGGTGCAACGGCAGTGTGTCTGCAAAAGCATGCGTGAGACTGCACGTGAACGAAAGAGAGAGTGCGGTTTGGTTAAGTCTAGGTACGTGTGTGTGTGTGTGTGTGTGTGTGTGTGTGTGTGTGTGTGTGTGTGTGTATGTGTGTGTGTGTGTGTGTTGTGTGATTGTTGTTGTCACCTGTAGGCAGGGGTAAAAGATTAATGCTCTCTTTCAGCCTATGTGGCAGGTAGAGCACAAAGAATAATTTGATTTCTCCTCCTGTCTCCCTGCCATCTTCCCACTCTCTGTTTTCTCATCTGCCTGAAAATCATGCGCTCAACCCTCTTTGTTTCCCTCTAGTTACCACCACCACCACCCATTCGCCAAAAACTATCCCACCTTCCTAAATCCAGACCTCAAACACAAAACACCTCCATAAAACATTTGCTTCAGAAAACACACACTGTTCTCAGCGTTCAGGTCAGGAGGATGTTGCAAGAATGTGGCAACAACAAGAAACTGTCTCTGGCAAACCACTCAACCTAAACCCAGCAGGCCGTTACCATGCCAACCATATGGGATGTTAGCCCACCTTGTGACGGCGCCGAGATGATGGACGATCAGATCCCCACTCCCCTCACTCTTGGTGGGGGGGGGGGTCGTATATAGGCTGGTCAATGGAGTCTGGAGGGGGAAAAAAGGAAAAGTTTAACAATCATGCTCAACTCTGCGTGTTCATTACGGTGATATTAATGAAAAACAAGCAGCATTATTAATCAGTGGCCTGGAGACACATGCACAGGAAGCTGCATTAACAGCTTAATGAACAGAAGGAACTGTGAGGGAGTCATGCCTCGCTACATGCTTTTGTCTTCATTACTGGTGCATGTTGTACAGAGCAAACACACCAAGGCTCCTGTGCATTTGCATCGACACACAGACCTCTCCCACAGCCAGACCAACCGCGCACACCCACACACACACACACACACACACACACACACACACGCAAAAAGGGATGTTGAGACACAAGCTTTACAGGAAGCCAAACGGTCGAAACCTGAAAGTGACGCCAGCATGTGATCCACAATTCAGCCAGTCGGTCTAACTATGAGAAGGTAAAAGAAAGTGCTTTCGCGTCTTTTCCACTAAAGATGCACTCCAGATCCACACAACTAGGATTTAAACGTCAAGGCTTTATTGGCAAATATCTCCCATGCTTTGTGAGCAAGAGCACGAAAACAGACTATTAGGCTAAATCGCCGCTCTAATCCCAAAAGCACATAATAGGCTAATTTGTGTCCATTTAGATCCTGATAAGAAACAGTGTGTGTGTGTGTGTGTGTGTGTGTGTGTGTGTGTGTTTTGGCCACATTGAATTGTTGTAGTAGCTCAAGTGTTCTGTCTGAACAATCATAAGAGAGTATCCCGTGGGGGGTAAAGAGTGCGTAACCATGGAGAACACTGGGCGTTTCCATGACACCCTGTCATCAGTGAAGCACGCTGCCAGGATGTCTCATGTTCATCTGTCACTGTGCCTCAGTGTGTGTGTGTGTGTGTGTGTGTGTGTGTGTGTGTGTGTGTGTGTGTGTGTGTGTGTGTGTGTGTGTGTGTGTGTGTGTGTGTGTGTAAAACAGAGAGATAGCATGTAGGTTTACTTTTGTTTTGTTTTTACGCGGATGTTTCAGAGCGTCTCGTCAGTGCGCATGTTTACAACCAAATATCTGATTTCAGGACACGCCTACATGAGTGTGTGTCTTAGTATGTGTGTTTGTATGGCTGACCTCATGCCTAGCGTGCCTATGTTGTGTAGGTTGTCAGCGACCTGACCGCTGGCTGCACCCATGATTGGGAGCAGATGGGGGCTGTCGGTGTGTGTGTGTGTGTGTGTGTGTGTGTGTGTGTGTGTGTGTGTGTGTGTGTGTGTGTGTGTGTGTGTGTGTGTGTGTGTCAGGAGGAAGGAGGCGGAGGAGGGTTGGAGGGGGTGTGTTAGTGCTCTAGTTTAGGTGATGTATGGACTCTCACACACCAAGACCCTCCTTCAACCGATGTGTTTCCTATTAATTGAAAGGGGAGAAAAATAGAGCCAGAGAAGGCTGCTTAAGCGGGAAGAATTTATAGCTCAGCCTGTGACAAAGAGTAACTCGGGGGAGAAATAAAAAGTAGTCCTCCTTGGTGTGCACGAGCAGGGACAAGACAGCCTTCAGTGCAATCCTTACTGCTCTTTGTGCTCACTTTGACACTGCCATGAAAACTAGAGTGAATGAAATGGTAGTTAACCGGCGTAAAGCCTTGAATATAAAAGCAGTGTGAATAAGCTTAAGATGCAGAGGTTGAGTCTGTGGAGAAATGTTAAGCTCGCTGACGCGGAGGCCTTTTTACAGTCCACTTTCCTCCACCCGACACGTGTTTGTTTATCTCTTTGTGCTCTTCAATTACTCCTCACCAGGCAGCTAAGCAAGCCTTCAACCTTTTACTGTACAAACGTTTGCGCTTTGCTGCTGCACTTAGGCAACACAATAAATCTCTTACACAACGGCATCTTCCTCTTGTTAAAAGCAAAAATTCAGTTAAAGGATGAAATAAACACGCAGCCAGAGAGTTCACATTTTACTGTGGATGCGCATAGAAAAGCCATTAACTTTGTGAACTTGAATTGCCTAGTAAATCATAAACAGTACAAAGAAGCTGATATAACTGGCAGAGATCTTATCTCTGTGACAATTCTACATTTCAAAGCCGTACAAGCGCGAGAGACCGAAGTGTCAGAGAAGCTGATTTAACTTAAGTGGTCAGTTTGTTGTAACCTTTGAGATTTCTTCCTCTTTCCATGTTACACAATATTGCAGAACTCACACCTTATGAATCGATGTTTACTGGGACTTTTGTCCCTAATATGCTTTATATGGCCTTGAAACACACTTAAAAATGGTGACTGTCAGACTTCTGTTAAAGCTGGTAATTGGTATTCAACTTAATATATTGTGGCATCAAAACAATGCAAAATCATGCATTGTGTCAAAAATCATGAAAAACTGCATTACACATTGACTAAAAGGGACTCAAGGAAATATTTGCTTAACAAATCCAAAAGTATGGATGGTATAAAAATGAATGCTGTGTGTTTATAAACACATCTGATAATCTCATTTACTGATTCTTACACTGTATTACAATTGAGCCCATGAACTGAATAAATAATTAAAGAAAAACCTGTGTGCTCTAGTTTTCTTCTGGGCTTGTCCACCGATGGACGGTGATCTACACTGACCTGTCCTCCTCCTCAAGCTCAAGCACAACATTTAAAAAAGTTTGTGCGGTTTGGCACCTTCATTGAGCTATTGAACGGTCATGTGTTTCTCTCATTTAATCTGAATGCAGCCACGTGCTGAGCAGGAAAAGAATATGAAGGGAAGGACTATTTCTCTGCTTGTGTGTTTGCGATGAGTGTAAAGTTGCACACAGCCAAGAAACGGCCCTGATAAGATAAAGATGGTAAAACTCACACACGTCCTCATCTGTCACCTTCAGCTGAACCAGGAAGAAATCTGAGCGCCACGTGTGGAACAACTCTGTGAATGTTGCTATGAGTGAGATAGAAAGCGAGACAACATTTTCCTTTTTTGTTACAAAGTCCATTTGAACCTGACCTTGTATGAGACTAATCAGTCAGCATGTGATGCAGGATCCGGGGCAGTAAACTTAAATCCCATTCGTTTTCAGCACACTCACTGCAACTGGAGTTGTTTCTGTGGTTTCTATTATGAGACAGGGTTTTACAACTGTGGAAAGTTAGAACGGGGCAATCATTTCATTTTTCATTGTAGCAACTGTGAGGTACACAGTAGAAATCCTGCGTTTGCGTTGTAAAGTAATCCCCCAGGAATGTGTGCATGGCCAACGCAGCACCATGATGGAGGAAGTTGCATTGCGTTGCAGCAAAATGTGAACCAGGTTCAAGTTTACTGCCAGACAAACTTTTTTTATTTTTTTTTGTCAGAACCCTCTGCTTTGGCATCCCCACTCTACCGACACCAACTAAATAAATGAGGGGACAGTGTTTTATAAGCTGGTCTGAACATAGCCTAATTTGGACCTGCCAATGGTTCTGGGTCAGATACTAGGAACCGATAGGAACCTTGAAGGCCTTTAACTTAGTTACTTACTTGAGTACTGCAATAACCAGAAAACACAACTCAAAAAATAAAAGTAACACACACAAAAAAAAAAAAACAAGTAAACAATGTGAAAATGGGCTGGGCTCAATTTTCTTGAATCTGAATCCAGCATCAAATCCTCTTATTGAATCCAAATCCATTCGAATCCCTCATTAAATGCAAAACAATTAACAAATTATAAATAACTAAAACTCAAAGATTTCCTTTAGATCTATAATCAGCTTTTGTTGACTGAGATGACAAATGCGTTTACTGTGTTGACTAACATCTTATTTGTTCATATATTTGATCCATATATTGAACCATTAAATTGATCAGTTTCAATTACTAATCAGATAGTTTTGATTTTGACTCCTGAAAACGATGTGACGTGATCAGCCAGACGACTCACTATTCGGTTGCTCTTGCTGAACTACAAAATCAAAAAGTCCACTTGCGCTCTCATAGAGTGGTGTCCTCACAAATTATATTTGGTACAGACAACAGCTTGGAAAGAGCCCATAAACTTGACAAATGTTTCATTTTGGCCTTTTAACAAGCCACTTACAAAATTAGCGAAATCTGCCATCTGAACTTTAAGTTGAACCAATGAAAGTGACTTAAGTAAACTTAACTAGTATTAGGCCGATATTAGCTTATTGCAGATATATCATATCAGTGTATATATTGACCAATAAGAATTTGCATTACAGAAATGCCAAACTAAGTTTGACGTTTTTAAGAACCCATGTCTTCATTACATAGCCGCGTTTCCCCACATACAGACTTTACTTGGGCCAATGTATATTAACGGCCGACCAGGTATTTTTGATGGCTAATTCAGCATTTTGCAGAGAGTTGTTATCTATTACATTACAAGACACGGACATGGTAGATATTTTACAAGCTCAGACCAGGTAAAGCAACAGTGAACACACCAGACCAGATGTCATTCGTTAGCTACCACGTTCGTTCGTTTTGATAGGCTACACCATTAACAAGCCTCCTCCACAAGTGGCACGCCTGCTGCTGAAAATGGAATCGTGGGTGTCTGTCATTCTGTGGGAAACACCGCATAGTTTGTACACCTGACAGCACTGACAACTGTAAAACATCAAAATCCTCAGTATCTTGGCCATATTTTTTTTACAAAAAGGAAAACAAATTAAGGGATCCATATCAAAGTAGTATTTTTCAACTCCCAAATATCAATATCAGTATAAATCAAAAATATGTCAGGTTATACTGGGAATCCTGCTAACATTGTCTAAATGTTTTGTATACTGGTCTTTGCTAATAAAAAGGAGAGAGAAGATATAAAATGTTCAATAAGTGATTTGTTGGTGTCTGAGCTTAGCGAATCTGGGTATTTTTCCACAAACGGGAACTGGATCCGAAATGTAAATGGCTATCAAAAACAAACCCCTGTGCTTGCTAGATTGAGTTTTATTTGAGTATACTTAAACACACCCTTTAAAAAACATTCATGTCCAGCCAAAGGGATTTGTGCCTTTAAGAAAACATCTTTAGGCGACTGATAGATAGGCAAATTAAATTCAGGAACATCCGCTAGTCATTTCTTTGTGAGCTGTAATCCCCCCCCCCCCCCCCCTTTACTGTCTGTCTTTTTTATTGCAAGATTTTTCTCTCTCTGTGTCTGTCTTCTGTAATGACTGTGAATAAGGGAAATTGTGTGCGCTAGCCAGCATACACAACGGCACAATGAAGAACGCATAAAAGTACATTGTGTGTAAGTTTGTGTGTGTGTGTGTGTACTCTGCCTTAGTTTTGCTTCGCCCAGTCCCCCTCCAACAAATCCAGCAAAATAGGAGCCAAGCCACATCTTGGCACCTTGCCTCCCCTTAAACAAATCACACCACAGAGGCTAATAAAAAACTCCACGTCCAAAGCTTGCTTCCACAGACAAGGGGGTACCAAAGAGGGGAGCCATTCTCAGCTACCCAGCTCTGTCTACAATGAACTCGTACAAGACTGAGTGCTGCTTTTCAACTTGAACAAAAAGTGCCAGTCTCTCCACTGTCTCCATCATCCCAACGCCCTTTTCTTTGCTGTTAAATAGTGCTTCCCTGTTATATTGTTCTTAACTAGCCTCGCTAAAAAAACACTCATTGAAAACAAATTGCTTCTTAGTTCAGTGACAAAGTGAGAGTGAACTTTCCATCTTTAGACCAATTACTGCTATCATAGCACACAGCCTGCTGCTTCTAACTTCACACTTCAGAGAGGGATAAGAGGAGGGGGTGGAGGATGAAGAAAAGCAGAGGGAAAGCGTCTGGCTCAGGGCAGAAATAGGCCAGGCAGGTCTAAAACTAAAACTCATCCTGGCATCCAGGGTGTGACTGCTGTAGGCTGCCATCAAACATGCATTTACATATTCAAAAAAAAAAGGAAACAGGCGTTTGCATGAGTCATCCTTTCCACGAAGGTAGACGAAACCAAACTCACTGCACACACTGCACCACGCTCCACTGTAAAATCCATAAGAAGGAATCCGCTGTCACACAAGTAGCCCAACTAAACTCTCGGAGAGGCCCAATTGTTAAAAAGGAGCAACTGTAAAAAGAAATGAAGAATTATTGCATCAGGTTTTTGTAATAGCTCAAGGCCACTTTAAAATGACTTTACAGTGTAACATCTGTTTTGAGTACAGGCTGACACTCAATGTAATAAAAGAGGCAATTTTCTTTTCTTAGAATTCACGGAGTATCAAATACTGTAAGCCCACGTTTGAAAATCAAAAAATGAGGGGGATCACTGCACACACGCACCGCTAGTCCTCAACAGTGTTTTGTTTCTGTTTATATTCTTATTTCTCCTGATGAACTTATTTGTCTACAATTGAATAGACTAAACACGACCTACCTGAGTGAGGTTATCTTTGGCCTTGTGAGCTTATAAAGTTCATTTATCACTGTTATTTGGTCCAATAAGGGGCAAATGTATGGATGATATTGATATAGTATACAGAGAGCATGTCTATACTTCATATACATCAGCAGAGCGCCACAGATGATAGAGAAGGCTTGTGAGCAAGATGTGTTTTCAAGTGTTTTTCAGTCCATCACTTTGTCCCAGACTGAAATATCTTGACAACAACTGGAATACATAACCATGAAGTTTTCATTCATTATCCTCAGAGGATGAATCCTGCTGACTTGGGTGATCCTCTGACTTTAACTCTGGTACCACCATGAGGTTGACATTTGTGCTTTTGACAAAAATATAAAAACAGCTGTTTTGCAAGTGCTCCTCAGGATAAATTTCAATCAACCAACTCAGTGATGCCTCGACTTTCCATATAGCGCCATTATCTGGTGAAAACTTTGTGCAATACTTCGGTTTATAAATGAATACCTTCAAAATTATACTTACCAGTTCACTCACTGATGAGAACAGACCTAAACATGAGCTAAACTAATTTCCAACATTCAAATATAGAATATGAAGTAGGGCTTAACAATGAATCAACAGCAACAATTAAAATGAAATTTCCACTATATGTGTGACACATATTGTAATCTCTGTCAAAATCATTCAGACCTTATATGAAGATTTAAAAACAGCTTCCCTCAGTACCATAATTAATCCTGAGGTGCCCTGCTTAACGTGGAATTTTTCAGCTCCGCTTCATAGACAATTTTCTTGGATTGGGACACTTTGTGGCGTTTTAATGCCAACAAACACAGATGGGTGACAAATTAAAGACAACATAAAATGTCCAGAAGCAACCAGAGCAGCTTCAGTGTTGAACACATTCAATGAGTCCATTGGAAGCATCTGCACTGGTTGCGTTTCTCCATTCATAAAGTCAGGTTTTTCCTTTAACCTGTGACCCGTCAATGCACGACCTTCGTAAACACAGCGCTTATTTTTCTTTGTCAAAACTTCATGAACCTGCAATAAAAGTGCTGTCTGTGCCACAGAGTTTAGCGATCAACCAAGTCGGCCACTGTGTTCATGTTGACATGTATTTGTGCGCACAGTAAATTACTATGTGTCGTCATAAAATGGATGAGAGTCTCTATTTTACCTTTATGAACAGTGACGTGAGCTGCACAGTCTGGCAGTAAATGAGGGATGACAGGTGATTAAAAAGCTTTGCTGAACTGTAATCTTGCATTTCAGTCCAACCCTGATAACCATAAAAAGTGTATGTTGTCAATAACAGCTCCTGCTACTTTATTTGAACCTGGCCACATGCTGAACATGTGTGCAGAGAGGAAAGAGAGAAAGCGGGTGAGAGACAATATGAAGAGCAGGAGAGTAAACCTCACACATCTTCATCTGTCTCCTTAAGTTGAACCCAGACGGAGACTCATTGTGAATGTGTGTGATTCAAGGTGTGTGCTGTAAAGAAATATCAGGGTCAAGAACATGTGTAGAGAGTGCAATATGTATCAGACCCACAGTCTAACATGCCTGAATTGCCAAGCGCGGAACTAGATTACATGAAACGCCTCATTGGAAGCCATCAATTATGCAAGAGCTGTACATTATCATAAGATAGAGGACCATTTTTGTGAGTTAATTAACAATGAACCGAGTATATTAACAATGCCATATAGAAGAGTGATGACTGGAGCTTTAGTAAACACTTACATTCTCATCATAACAAAGAGAAAATTACCTAGTTACAGGCCTCTTGGGGTAGAGAAAGAAATGAAGTGAGACAATAGTAGTAGTAGGAAAGTAGTTGTCACCTGCTTTAGTTACTGGTTGCAAAATGAATTAAAAATGAGGGGGAAAATGAGACCTCTGTGGTTAAGCATGCCCACAATCTCTAACCCCACCTCTGATGGTCACTCTGCTGCTATGGCAACAAACATGGGGGGGGGGGGGGCCCTGTTGCCTCGCAGCAAGAAGGTTGTGGGTTCAAACCCCGGTTGCCCCGTGTCCATGTGGGTTGTCTCCGGGTGCCCCGGCTTCCTCCCACCATCCAAAGACATGCAGGCTAGGTTAATTGGTGTCTCTAAAATTGTCCTTAGGCGTTAATGTGAGTGTTTGTTTGTCTATGTGTGGCCCTGCGATGGACTGGCGACCTGTCCAGGGTGTACCCCGCCTTTCGGCCAATGTCAGCGAGGATAGGCTCTAGCCCCCGCGACCCTGTACGCAGGATAAGCGGTTGACGATGGATGGTAATTTAACATGTAAATATAAAATACATGAAACCAACATGAGAAGATGTTTTCCACCACCTCCTCACTCAAAATGAATGGCACAATATAAAGTCCCCCTCCACACAAAAATTAGTGTTGCTTATTGTTACTTCACTTGCATGTTTGACTGTGCCGAATGATGTATGTGCAGAGTTTGTTTTGACATCTGCCATGAGCAGGATTTTGTGACACCACTACGTCTTTAGAAGTCAATTGTGGTCCAACATGCAGCTTACGCAAATACGTCAAAACATGCATTGAGGGGATCTTTAAAGAAAGGTTGCTTTCTTTATGGCAACTTAAACTTCAGTATTTGCACTTTGAACTGCATTTCATGTATGCTAATACCAATAAAAAACATCTTATTTAATCATTATTGCTGGAAAAACGCTGCCTTTCTGTGCTTGAGAGTTTTAGCTTTTACAAAAAGTGTAAGCAGCTTTAGTGGCGGGTTTGCGCCAAGTTGCTGCTGCTGGTGAAAAGATATGGATCTCTTCCTCTGCTACAATTAAATACTTCCTGTATGACTGAGACGGCAGACAAATGGTGGGTATGCAAAAGAAGTCCTTGCTTTTTCATTCTGTGGGACTTCACACCCAGCTGCTGAACACTTAAATAAACCAAATATTTTATCCCATAAAACTTAAATACACTGAGCTGAAAATCATTATCATCTTGTCTTCTTTTATTTTGGCATGTTACAGTAACTTTAAACCCCATGCACTCGTACTGCTACAAACCACTTTAGGCTAAAGAACTGACAGACTTTCCACAACATAGTATCATGAACAGTTCTGATGTGTAGCCCAACAGTTTTAGCCATAAACTCTTCTTCTCAGTCTCAGAAATACTTGAAAATGACCTGCAAAACAGTTTTTTTTTTACAAGATGACCAGATAGAGAAGATAAATCATACAATGAAACCTCATGTTAAATCTCCAGTGTACAAACATTTCAGATAACATCCACAGCACAAAGGGAAAAAAATATAAATACATACTGTATTCTTACTGTACTTGTACATGTACTTTACTGGAGTAGTTTCATTTACTGCTACTATATACTTTACATAAAAAAACATATCAGATGATTAAATGAGTACTTCTTCCTCCACTGAATGTATGAAACAAATGGTAACATCCAGGAATGAACCTTTGCCTTAAGTCTGGTGTGAATGGTCAAACATGCTCAATGTTCCGCATCAAATGCAGGGTTTGTGTGTTACAGAGGGGTAAGACTGAAAGGTTGATATAAAGGCCAATAAATGAAACTTGGAGTTTAAAAACAATTTTAAAAAAAGGAGTGTGGAGTTGGTGTGAAAGAACAGTATGTCAGTGTAAAGGTGTTTTTCTCACAAAATAATTGCATGCAGATAAAACTCAAGCTCTTCACTGTTAAAGCTGCCAGGAGAAAGAGCACTTCTTTAGCTGATGCATGTGTGTGATGATGAGCGTTTGAGTGTGAGTAAGTAAGCTGTGAGACTTTCTTTAGCGGGAATGGGACATAATTGGTTCACAATAACCCATCAGTGTGGTCTTAGCGAGAGAACACCATCTTCCCCTCCACCTCTACGTTCCTCCTTCCTCGCGCTTTCGCTCTCCGCTGTGACAGAGAGGGAGCAGATTCACCACATAAACACCACCCTTCCTCCCCCTCCTCCCTCTATTTATTTGCTCAGAGTCCAAAAACTGCACAGCACAGGGAAAAAATGATGTGGGGGCAGGAGGGGTGGAGGAGAGGAGGAAGAAGAGAAAAAAAGAGGAGAGGAGGGAGGGAGGTGGATACACAAACATGCACTGCAGATTCAGCTGCATACACGTGGATGGGACACGCACGCATGCACACACAAATGCGCACACACACTCCTGGTGGAGCATCTAAATCACATTAGCTGCCTGTCTGACATCCATCACTCCCACAGACAAAAGCACATGCCGGAGAGGCAGGAGAACTGCATGGCAACATGCATAACCACCCACAAACAAACACATACACACACGGTCACAGAGCAGCCCGATACACCTTGAAACCAGATGACAGTGTGCAGGAGAATGTTCCCCCAATCAGAAATCAACTTGCATTCACTTGCATGCACATCACTGTCAGCATACATCAACCGTTCATTCGGGGATCTGCTCGTTCGCCTCTGCGCTCTACTGCTGCTGCTCTGTGCGCTTGGCAAACTTGCATTAGCATGACAGAAAATCAACAATTCCATATTAACACAATGGGGACACACACACACACACACACACACACACACACACACACACACACCATGGTTGCTTTAAATATTTAAAACGAAGGAGCTATCAGGGGCAGAGCGACATCTTGAGTAATCTTTTTTTTTTCCTGTCGGTATCAATCTTCTTTCCCATTAGAGGGGGATGGGGCCCTTATCTAACCGTGTGTTTGTTTTTGTGTACATGCGTGTGCATATCCAAATTTTTGTTGAGGGTGCCTCTCATCTTCAAGATGGTGAGAGTGCATGTCGGTGGGGGGCTCCTTACCTAACGGGATGCATGGTTAGAGTGTGTGTGTGTGTGTGTTTTATATCTAATGGGCTGTCTATTGAGTAAGGTAATTGGCTGGCAAGTTGTACGGGGGGGGGGGGGGGGGGGGGGGAGAGAAGAGAAGACTTTGGGAAGTTTTTGGGAAGCAGGACAAACTTGACGAGTGCTCTATACATCATGTGACCGTATGGTGCCCACTGTGTTGCAGGAGCACCACAGCGCAGCCCTCACCCACTCGTCTATCGAGCCAGTCTCTCAGCTCCCACTGTCCTCCCTCCCTTTCCCTCTCCAGCTCTGTCTGGTTAACTCAATAACATCCAAAGCCTCCTCTCTAAACTCACTCCTTTTTTTTTATACTGGCAGAGAAAGCAAAGCAAAAAAAAATTAAATCTCAGCCTTGTTTCTCTCCTCCTGCCTTTTCTCATCCTAGACGACCGGTTCTGTCTCTTGTCTCCTCCGCACCTTTCCCCAGCTAGATGATGTGCACTCATCGTAGAGCTTAATCCGAACCAAAAAGGATTACTTCAATCGCATTAATATCTGAAATCTGACAGTCCTCTGTGTTTGCCATTGCGTTGATGACAGGCATTGAGACTATGTTTACACCTGCACGTGTGCAGCTCAAGAGGGGAAAGACACTAAAATAACTTCTACATCCTTGCGAGATTGCAGGGATGCATTTTTATTTGTGATAATGGCATTTTTATTTGTGATAATGGCAATATTCATACACAATGCAACAAGCATGGCTGAAAGTGAAAGTGACATTGGTACCATGTCCACGGTGGAGTTAGTTCCAAAAAATGGGAGCGGCTTCAGTATTGTGGACGTGGTGTGGTTACAAATCAGATGTACAAAACACGGCAATATTTAAGAAGTGCAAGAAGACTAACAGGAAAATGGGGCAATACCACAAACTTATTTCACCGCCAGGAGCCAGGTTGAGTAGGAGGACAGCCAAAAATCCCGCAAGGAGACCTGAATAGCTATTGTGAGCTCTAATCCAAACATATTTTTCAGTATTTTGTCAAATAGAACCTGCTTAACGAGTCCAGTCCATACTTTTATTTACTTAAATGTTTATTGAATATGCATCAACCCATTGAAATAACAGCTATACCCTTCTAAATTTGGCTCACTTTATTTCACAAGACCAATTACATCCAAATACAGGTCCTGAAAAGTTGGTACATTTTTATCTCCCAGTTTAACTGGGAGATTGTGAGACCCCTGACACTGATGTGACGCGATCCGCTAAAGAGAAGATGTATCCCTATGTCTGAGTTGATGGGACTCACAATGTGCTTCTCGCCCCACAAAAGACCTCTGGCTGAGCACAAACACCGGCTGCACAGAGCACGTTAACCAGACAACAGCCACGTTCAATTTTGTCCTGCTGTCAAGTTACTCACGGTATTAACATTAATTAGTGACAGCTGATGTGAGAAGCTGCTACATGAAAGTCACATTTACACACATTAATTGTCACTCGCGTGTGGAGCAAAACTGCTACACTAGCAGATTGAGGTGACAAAACACAGCAGAGTTCAGTAAAAAAAAGAAAAAGCATCTGCTTTATTTAAGCCGATACCAATCCATTAAAATATGCCCTGATTTGCCCAGATACCGATACTTGGGATCAACCAGGGGACATCTCTGCTAGATTCTCTTCTTGAACAGCAACAACAATTACAGCAGACAGTACTCCACCACAATGTGAAGTCGAGAAATCGCTAATGGCCGAATGCAGCTGCAAGTCCGTGTGTCTACGTGCGTGCATCAAAGCAGCAAGCGAGAGGGCTGCTCTTTAAGTTGGCTCATGAAATCATTTAAAAATCGGCCCACTCTGCACACACACACACACACACACACACACCCCCAGTCGTTTGATGTGTAATGAGAGAAACCATTAGCAGTAAAAATGGGCTCTCCCCGCCCTGCCGCTCAGCAGATCTTAGTCAGAGCCACAGTAACATGTCTATTTATACATTCACTCCTCTTTAGATTTTCTTCTTCTCTAACAGGGAGCAGTTTGTGCAGCACACAGTCGAGACGGCTGCATTCCTCCTGCCTTTCTCTCCCTGTGTCTTCTTCTACCACTTCTCTCCCTCTCTATTCCCATCCCCCCTCTCTAGCTGTCTCCTCCCTCTCTATACCCTTCCCCCAGCTCTTTCCTGTTCTGTGCCTCCCTCCCTCCTTCTCATCAGGCTATATGCAGCAAGGCACAAATTCATCGGGGGAAAGAGAGACAGCAGAGGAGAGCCGGAGATAGAGGGGGTTTGAAATGGAGAGAGATGGTTTGGACTGAAAGAGAGCAAAACAAGAGGGAATGACAGACTATCGGGGAATGAAAAGGAGGAGGAAGGGGGTGGGGGGCGAGCCAGATAGCAAGAGACACAGAAAGTGAGAGATAGAGGGAAAAGGATGAGGGAGGGGTGGTTCGGTGGGAGAGCAGTGAGAAGGAGGAGGAGGAGGGAGAAACTCGCTCTCACTACCGCGATGGGCGTTCCTCTACCAGTTCCTGCGAGGTCAAAAGTTTACAGTGGTTTTAATTTCACCTTTCCGCAGCCAATCAGAGCGCGTCTCCGGCTGCTGGGGGAACTTTGACCCACTCGGAGAATTTGACTGTAAAGATCTGAAGCTCACCTCTGCTTCTCTACCAGCTCTGTTTTTTCCACTTTATACTTGTTTTTTTATTTTACTTATTCCCACCATTTCCAAGCAGCCCTGTCCTTCCTGTATGTTTATTTGCCCTTGATCACAGAGGACAAAAAAACAAAACCCAGTTGTTGATCTAAAGGGGATAGTGGATAGGGGGAAGAAAAATAGGAGGCTGTATTGTTTTTTTTAAAATTTCAGTACTTTTCCTCTGCTTTCCAAAACAGATGCCACCCAGACGCCGCGTGGGTCAAAAACTAGATCGACAGGATGAACAATGAACGCCACAGCACTGACACAGGAGTCCACAGCCCATATTAACACCACTTGATCAAAACAACAGTACACATAAATACACACAGACCAACTGCAGAGCGAGACACACCCCGCACGCTGCCAGTGTGCTGAATGGTGGGTGTATAAGCACCTCTGTGTGTGTGTAGGCATGTGAGGAGTGGAGGGAGTGTGTGTGTCTATGAAGGGGGAGGAGGCTGCAGTTAGATCATAGCATCAGAGAGGGGAGGGGCGGCTCTCCAAATAGAGCGAGCAGAGTCGGCATGGCTGGTGACGCTAAGTAGAATGGCTTCAAGCCTCTTGTAAGGAGACTAGGCATGGCACATACATATATACATTATACATACACACACACACATACATATACACACACACATATATATATATATATATATACACATTATACATATACACATACACATATATATA